>NW_027141550.1:636136-954204 GCF_036365525.1 Heterodontus francisci
ACATACACTGACACCAAGTAACAAAGACATTCACTGACACCAAGTAACAAAGACATACACTTACACCAAGTAACAAAGACATACACTGACACCAAGTAACAAAGACATACACTTTCACCAAGTAACACAGACATGCACTTACACCAAGTAACAAAGACATACACTGAGACCAAGTAACAAAGACATACACTGATACCCAGTTACACAGACACAAACTTACACCAAGTATCAAAGACAGACACTGATACCCAGTAACACAGACACACACTTACACCAAGTCACAAAGACACACACTGACACCCAGTAACAAAGACAGACACTGATACCCAGTAACACAGACACACACTTACACCAGGTAAATGGGTTTTTGATGGTCGGCGAACAATCGGTGGGCCGAAGGGCCTGTTTCAGGGCTGTATCTCGAAACTAAACTAAATACTGACACCTAGTGTCACAGACACACACTGAAACCCAGGAACACAGAAACACACTGACACCCAGTAACACAGAGAAACACTGACACCAAGTAACGAAGACATACACTGACACCCAGTAACCAAGACATACACTTACACCAAGTAACAAAGACATACACTGATACCCAATAACACAGACACACAGTTACACCAACTAACACAGACATACACTGACACCAAGTAACAAAGACAGACACTGATACCCAGTAACAAAGACACAAACTTACACCAAGTCACAAAGACATGCACTGACACCCAGTAACAAAGACACACACTGACGACAAGTAACAAAGACATACACTGATACCCAGTAACACAGACACACACTTACACCAAGTAACAAAGACATACACTGACATCAATTAACAACGACATACACTGATACCCAGTAACACAGACACACACTTACACCAAGTAACAAAGACATACACTGACACCAAGTAACACAGACATACACTGACACCAAGTAACAAAGACACACACTTACACCAAGTAACACAGACATACACTGACACCAAGTAACAAAGACATACACTGATACCCAGTAACACAGACACACACTTACACCAAGAAACAAAGACTGACACTGATACCCAGTAACACAGACACACACTTACACCAGCTCACAAAGACACACACTGACACCCAGTAACAAAGACAGACACTGATACCCAGTAACACAGACACACACTTACACCTTTTAACAAAGACAGTCACTGATACCCAGTAACACAGACACACACTTACACCAAGTCACAAAGACATACACTGACACCCAGTAACAAAGACATAGACTGACACCCAGTAACAAAGAAACACACTGACACCAAGTAACAAAGACATATACTGATACCCAGTAACACAGACAAACACTTACACCAAGTAACAAAGACAAACACTGACACCAAGTAACAAATACATACACTGGCACCAATTAACAAAGACATACACTGATACCCAGTAACACAGACACACACTTACACCAAGTAACAAAGACATTCACTGACACCAAGTAACAAAGACATTCACTTACACCAAGTAACAAAGACATACACTGACACCAAGTAACAAAGACATACACTGATACCCAGTAACAGAGGCACACACCTACACCAAGTAACAAAGACATACACTAATACCCAGTAACACAGACACACACTTACACCAAGTAACACAGACATACACTGACACCAAGTAACAAAGACATATACTGACACCCAGGAACACAGATACACACTGACACCCAGTAACACAGAGAAACGGTGACACCAAGTAACAAAGACACACACTGACACCAAGTAACACAGAGATACACTGACACCAAGTAACAAAGACATCCACTTACACCAAGTACAAAGACATACACTGACACCAAGTAACAAAGACATGCACTTACACCAAGTAACAAAGACATACACTGATACCCAGTAACACAGACACACACTTTCACCAAGGAACAAAGACACACACTGACACCCTGTAACAATGACAGACACTGATACCCAGTAACACAGACACACACTTACACCAAGTAACAAAGACAGACACTGATACCCAGTAACACAGACACACACTTACACCAATTCACAAAGGCATTCACTGACAACCAGTAACAAAGACATAGACTGACACCCAGTAACAAAGACACACACTTACACCAAGTAACAGACATACACTGACACCAACTAACAAAGACATACACTGACACCAACTAACAAGGACATACACTGATACCAAGTAACATAGACAAACACTTACACCAAGTAACAAAGACATACACTGACACCAATTAACAAAGACATACACTGATACCCAGTAACACAGACAAACACTTACACCAACTAACAAAGACATACACTGACACCAAGTAACAAAGACATACACTTACACCAAGTAACAAAGACATACACTGACACCAAGTAACAAAGAAATGCACTTACACCAAGTAACAAAGACATGCACTTACACCAAGTAAGAAAGACACACACTTACACCAAGTAACACAGGCACCAAGTAACAAAGACATACACTGATAATCAGCAACACAGACACACTCTTACACCAACTAACAAAGACAGACACTGATACCCAGTAACACAGACACACACATACGCCAAGTATCAAAGACATACACTGACACCAAGTAACAAAGAAATACACTTACACCAAGTAACAAAGACATACACTGACACCAAGTAAAAAAGACATGCACTTACACCAACTAACATAGACACACACTTACACCAAGTAACACAGACATACACTGACACCAAGTAACAAAGACATGCACTTACACCAAGTAAGAAAGAGACACACTTACACCAAGTAACACAGACACCAAGTAACAAAGACAAACACTGATACCCAGCAACACAGACACACTCTTACACCAAGTAACAAAGACAGACACTGATACCCAGTAACACAGACACACACTTACGCCAAGTATCAAAGACATACACTGACACCAAGTAACAAAGAAATACACTTACACCAAGTAACAAAGACATACACTGACACCAAGTAACAAAGACATACACTTACACCAAGTCACAAAGACATACACTGACACCAAGTAACAAAGACATACACTTACCCCAAGTAACACAGACATACACTAACACCAAGAAACAAAGACACACACTTACACCAAGTAACACAGACAAACACTGATACCCAATAACACAGACACACACTTACACAAACTAACACAGACATAGACTGACACCAAGTAACAAAGACATACACTGATACCCAGTAACACAGACACACACTTACACCAAGTAACCAAGACAGACACTGATACCCAGTAACACAGACACACACTTACACCAAGTCACAAAGACATACACTGACACCCAGTAACAAAGACAGACACTGATACCCAGTAACAAAGACACACACTGACACCAAGTAACAAAGACACACACTGACACCCAGTAACAAAGACATACACTGATACCCAGTAACACAGACACACACTTACACCAGGTAACAAAGACATGCACTGACACCAAGTAACAAAGACATACACTGACACCAAGTAACAAAGACATTCACTGACACCAAGTAACAAAGACATACACTTACACCAAGTAACAAAGACATACACTGACACCTAGTAACAAAGACATACACTTTCACCAAGTAACACAGACATGCACTTACACCAAGTAACAAAGACATACACTGAGACCAAGTAACAAAGACATACACTGATACCCAGTTACACAGACACAAACTTACACCAAGTATCAAAGACAGACACTGATACCCAGTAACACAGACACACACTTACACCAAGTCACAAAGACACACACTGACACCCAGTAACAAAGACAGACACTGATACCCGTAACACAGACACACACTTACACCAAGTAAATGGGTTTTTGATGGTCGGCGAACAATCGGTGGGCCGAAGGGCCTGTTTCAGGGCTGTATCTCGAAACTAAACTAAATACTGACACCTAGTGTCACAGACACACACTGAAACCCAGGAACACAGAAACACACTGACACCCAGTAACACAGAGAAACACTGACACCAAGTAACGAAGACATACACTGACACCCAGTAACCAAGACATACACTTACACCAAGTAACAAAGACATACACTGATACCCAATAACACAGACACACAGTTACACCAACTAACACAGACATACACTGACACCAAGTAACAAAGACAGACACTGATACCCAGTAACAAAGACACAAACTTACACCAAGTCACAAAGACATGCACTGACACCCAGTAACAAAGACACACACTGACGACAAGTAACAAAGACATACACTGATACCCAGTAACACAGACACACACTTACACCAAGTAACAAAGACATACACTGACATCAATTAACAACGACATACACTGATACCCAGTAACACAGACACACACTTACACCAAGTAACAAAGACATACACTGACACCAAGTAACACAGACATACACTTACACCAAGTAACAAAGACACACACTTACACCAAGTAACACAGACATACACTGACACCAAGTAACAAAGACATACACTGATACCCAGTAACACAGACACACACTTACACCAAGAAACAAAGACTGACACTGATACCCAGTAACACAGACACACACTTACACCAGCTCACAAAGACACACACTGACACCCAGTAACAAAGACAGACACTGATACCCAGTAACACAGACACACACTTACACCTTTTAACAAAGACAGTCACTGATACCCAGTAACACAGACACACACTTACACCAAGTCACAAAGACACACACTGACACCCAGTAACAAAGACAGACACTGATACCCAGTAACACAGACACTCACTTACACCAAGTAAATGGGTTTTTGATTGTCGGCGTACAATCGGTGGGCCGAAGGGCCTGTTTCAGGGCTGTATCTCGAAACTAAACTAAATACTGACACCTAGTGTCACAGACACACACTGAAACCCAGGAACACAGAAACACACTGACACCCAGTAACACAGAGAAACACTGACACCAAGTAACGAAGACATACACTGACACCCAGTAACCAAGACATACACTTACACCAAGTAACAAAGACATACACTGATACCCAATAACACAGACACACAGTTACACCAACTAACACAGACATACACTGACACCAAGTAACAAAGACAGACACTGATACCCAGTAACAAAGACACAAACTTACACCAAGTCACAAAGACATGCACTGACACCCAGTAACAAAGACACACACTGACGACAAGTAACAAAGACATACACTGATACCCAGTAACACAGACACACACTTACACCAAGTAACAAAGACATACACTGACATCAATTAACAACGACATACACTGATACCCAGTAACACAGACACACACTTACACCAAGTAACAAAGACATACACTGACACCAAGTAACAAAGACATACACTTACACCAAGTAAAAAAGATATACACTGACACCAAGTAACAAAGACATACACTGATACCCAGTAACACAGACACACACTTACACCAACTAACAAAGACATACACTGATACCCAGTTACACTGACAAACACTTACACCAATAACACAGACACACACAGACATCAAGTAACAAAGACATACAATGATACCCAGTAACACAGACACACACTTACACCAAGTAACAAAGACAAACACTGACACCAAGTAACAAAGACATACACTTACACCAAGTAACAAGGACATACACTGACACCAAGTAACAAAGACATACACTTACACCAAGTAAAAAAAGACATACACTGACACCAAGTAACAAAGACATACACTGATACCCAGTAACACAGACACACACTTACACCAACTAACAAAGACATACACTGATACCCAGTTACACTGACACACACTTACACCAAGTAACACAGACACACACAGACATCAAGTAACAAAGGCATACACTGATACCCAGTAACACAGACACACACTTACACCAAGTAACAATGACATACACAGACACCCAGTAACACAGACACGCACTGACAACCTGGAGCAAAGACATACACTGACACCAAGTCAAAAGACATACACTGATAGCCAGTAATACAGACAAGCACTGACACCCAGTAACAAAGACATACACTGACACCAAGTCAAAAGACATACACTGATACCCAGTAACACAGACACAGACTGACACCAAGTAACAAAGACATACAGTGACACCAAGTAACAAAGGCATACACTTACACCAAGTAACAAAGACACACACTTACACCAAGTAACACAGACATACACTGACACCAAGTAACAAAGACATACACTGATACCCAGTAACACAGACACACACTTACACCAAGAAACAAAGACTGACACTGATACCCAGTAACACAGACACACACTTACACCAGCTCACAAAGACACACACTGACACCCAGTAACAAAGACAGACACTGATACCCAGTAACACAGACACACACTTACACCTTTTAACAAAGACAGTCACTGATACCCAGTAACACAGACACACACTTACACCAAGTCACAAAGACACACACTGACACCCAGTAACAAAGACAGACACTGATACCCAGTAACACAGACACTCACTTACACCAAGTAAATGGGTTTTTGATGGTCGGCGTACAATCGGTGGGCCGAAGGGCCTGTTTCAGGGCTGTATCTCGAAACTAAACTAAATACTGACACCTAGTGTCACAGACACACACTGAAACCCAGGAACACAGAAACACACTGACACCCAGTAACACAGAGAAACACTGACACCAAGTAACGAAGACATACACTGACACCCAGTAACCAAGACATACACTTACACCAAGTAACAAAGACATACACTGATACCCAATAACACAGACACACAGTTACACCAACTAACACAGACATACACTGACACCAAGTAACAAAGACAGACACTGATACCCAGTAACAAAGACACAAACTTACACCAAGTCACAAAGACATGCACTGACACCCAGTAACAAAGACACACACTGACGACAAGTAACAAAGACATACACTGATACCCAGTAACACAGACACACACTTACACCAAGTAACAAAGACATACACTGACATCAATTAACAACGACATACACTGATACCCAGTAACACAGACACACACTTACACCAAGTAACAAAGACATACACTGACACCAAGTAACAAAGACATACACTTACACCAAGTAAAAAAGACATACACTGACACCAAGTAACAAAGACATACACTGATACCCAGTAACACAGACACACACTTACACCAACTAACAAAGACATACACTGATACCCAGTTACACTGACAAACACTTACACCAATAACACAGACACACACAGACATCAAGTAACAAAGACATACAATGATACCCAGTAACAAAGACACACACTTACACCAAGTAACAAAGACAAACACTGACACCAAGTAACAAAGACATACACTTACACCAAGGAACAAGGACATACACTGACACCAAGTAACAAAGACATACACTTACACCAAGTAAAAAAAGACATACACTGACACCAAGTAACAAAGACATACACTGATACCCAGTAACACAGACACACACTTACACCAACTAACAAAGACATACACTGATACCCAGTTACACTGACACACACTTACACCAAGTAACACAGACACACACAGACATCAAGTAACAAAGGCATACACTGATACCCAGTAACACAGACACACACTTACACCAAGTAACAATGACATACACAGACACCCAGTAACACAGACACGCACTGACAACCTGGAGCAAAGACATACACTGACACCAAGTCAAAAGACATACACTGATAGCCAGTAATACAGACAAGCACTGACACCCAGTAACAAAGACATACACTGACACCAAGTCAAAAGACATACACTGATAACCAGTAACACAGACACACACTTACACCAAGTAACAAAGACATACAGTGACACCAAGTAACAAAGGCATACACTTACACCAAGTAAAAAAGACATACACTGACACCACGTAACAAAGACATACACTTACACCAAGTAAAAAAGACATACACTGACACCAAGTAACAAAGACATACACTGATACCCAGTAACACAGACACACACTTACACCAAGTAACAAAGGCATACACTGATACCCAGTTACACTGAAACACACTTCCACCAAGTAACACAGACACACACAGACACCAAGTATCAAAGACATACACTGATACCCAGTAACACAGATACTCACTGACACCCAGTAACACAGAGAAACACTTACACCAAGTAACAAAGACAGACACTGATACCCAGTAACACAGACACAAACTTGCACCAAGTCACAAAGACATGCACTGACACCCAGTAACAAAGACACACACTGACGACAAGTAACAAAGACATACACTGATACCCAGTAACACAGACACACACTTACACCAAGTAACAAAGACATACACTGACATCAATTAACAACGACATACACTGATACACAGAAACACAGACACACACTTACACCAAGTAACAAAGACATACACTGACACCAAGTAACAAAGACATACACTTACACCAAGTAAAAAAGACATACACTGACACCAAGTAACAAAGACATACACTGATACCCATTAACACAGACACACACTTACACCAACTAACAAAGACATACACTGCTACCCAGTTACACTGACACACACTTACACTAAGTAACACAGACACACACTGACACCAAGTAAAAAGACATACACTTACACCAAGTAACAGGGACATACACTGACACCAAGTAACAAAGACATACACTTACACCAAGTAAAAAAGACTTACACTGACACCAAGTAACAAAGACATACACTGATACCCAGGAACACAGACACACACTTACACCAACTAACAAAGACATACCCTGATACCCAGTTACACTGACACACACTTACACCAAGTAACACAGACACACACAGACATCAAGTAACAAAGGCATACACTGATACCCAGTAACACAGACACACACTTACACCAAGTAACAAAGACATACAAAGATACCCAGTAACCAAGACATACACTTACACCAAGTAACACAGACATACGCTGACACCAAGTAACAAAGACATACACTGACACCAAGTAGCAAAGACATACATAGATACCCAGTAACAATGACATACATTGATACCCAGCAACACAGACACGCACTGACACCCTGTAACAAAGACATACACTGAGACCCAGTAACACAGACACGCACTGACACCCAGTAACAAAGACATACACTGACACCAAGTAACAAAGACATAGACTGACACCAAGTAACATAGACATGCACTAATACCCAGTAACACAGACACACACTGACACCAAGTAACAAAGACATACACTGATACCCAGTAACACAGACACACACTGACACCCAGTAACAAAGACATACACTGACACCAAGTCAGAATGACATAGACTGACACCAAGTAACATAGACATACACTGAGACCCAGTAACACAGACACACACTTACACCAAGTAACAAAGACAGACACTGATACCCAGAAACACAGACACACCCTTAAACCAAGTCACAAAGACATACACTGACACCCAGTAACAAAGACAGACACTGATACCCAGTAACAAAGAAATACACTGACACCAAGTAAGAAAGACATACACTGATACCCAGTAACACAGACACACACTTACACCAAGTCACAAAGACATACACTGATACCCACACACTGACACCCAGTAACACAGAGAAACACTGATAAACAGTAACAAAGACGTACACTGACAGCAAGTAACACAGACGCACACTGACACCCAGTAACAAAGACACACACTTACACCAGGTAACAAAGACATACACTGATAACCAGTAACACAGACACACACTGACACCAAGTAACAAAGTCATACACTGACACCAAGTAACAAAGACATACACTTACATCAAGTAACCAGGACACACACTTACACCAAGTTACACAGACATACACTGACACCAAGTAACAATGACATACACTTACACCAAGTATTTTGACATACACTGACACCAGGTCACAAAGACATACACTGACACCAAGTCACAAAGACATACACTGACACCCAGTACCAAAGACATACACTGACACCAAGTCACAAAGAAATACACTGATACCCAGTAACATAGACACACACTTACACCAAGTAACACAGACATACACTGACACCAAGTAACAAAGACATGCACTGATACCCAGTAACACAGACACACCCTTACACCAAGTAACAAAGACATACACTGCTACCCAGTAACGCAGACACACACGGACACCCAGTAACAAAGACACACACTGACACCCAGTAACACAAACAAACACACTGACACCAAGTAACACAGACATACACTGATACCCAGTAACACAGGCACACACTGGGGGGGGGGCGGGGGGGTGTGGCACATTGGCTCAGTGGTTAGCACCGCAGCCACACAGCTCCTGGAACCCGGGTTCTATTCTGGGTACTGCATCTGCGGAGTTTGAAAGTTCTCCCTGTGTCTGCGTGGGTTTCCTCCGGGTGCTCCGGTTTCCTCCCACATGCCAAAGACTAGCAGGTTGATAGGTTAATTGGCCATCATAAATTGCCCCTAGTATAGGGAGGTGGTAGGGAAAAATATAGGGACAGGTGGGGATGTGATAGGAATACGGGATTACTGTAGGATTAGTATAAATGGGTGGTTGATGGTAGGCACAGACTCGGTGGGCCAAAGGGCCTGTTTAAGTGCTGTATCTCTAAACTAAACTAAATACTGACTCCTAGTGTCACTGACACCCAGTAACACAAACAAACACACACTGACACCCAGTAAGACAGAGAAACACTGATACACAGTAACAAAGACATACACTGACACCAAGTAACAAAGACATACACTTACATCAAGTAACAAAGACACACACTTACACCAAGTAACACAGACATACACTGACACCAAGTAACAAAGACAGACAATTACACCAAGTAACAAAGACATACACTTACACCAAGTATTTTGACATATACTGACACCAGGTCACAAAGACATACACTGACACCAAGTCACAAAGACACACACTGACACCCAGTACCAAAGACATACACTGACACCAAGTCACAAAGAAATACACTGATACCCAGAAACATAGACACACACTTACACCAAGTAACACAGACATACACTGACACCAAGTAACAAAGACATGCACTGATACCCAGTAACACAGACACACCCTTACACCAAGTAACAAAGACAGACACTGCTTCCCAGTAACACAGACACACACGGACACCCAGTAACAAAGACACACACTGACACCCAGTAACACAAACAAACACACTGACACCAAGTAACACAGACATACACTGATATCCAGTAACACAGGCACACACTGGGTGGGGTGGGGGGGTGGCACATTGGCGCAGTGGTTAGATTCGCAGCCTCACAGCTCCTGGAACCCGGGTTCTATTCTGGGTACTGCCTGTGCGGAGTTTGCAAGTTCTCCCTGTGTCTGCGTGGGTTTCCTCCGGGTGCTCCGGTTTCCTCCCACATGCCAAAGACTAGCAGGTAGATAGGTTAATTGGCCATCATAAATTGCCCCTAGTATAGGTAGGTGGTAGGGAAAAATATAGGGACAGGTGGGGATGTGATAGGAATACGGGATTACTGTCGGATTATTATAAATGGGTGGTTGATGGTAGGCACAGACTCGGTGGGCCAAAGGGCCTGTTTAAGTGATGTATCTCTAAACTAAACTAAATACTGACTCCTAGTGTCACTGACACCCAGTAACACAAACAAACACACACTGACACCCAGTAAGACAGAGAAACACTGATACACAGTAACAAAGACATACACTGACACCAAGTAACACAGACACACACTTACACCAAGTAACACAGACATACACTGACACCAAGTAACAAAGACATATACTGACACCCAGGAACACAGATACACACTGACACCCAGTAACACAGAGAAACGGTGACACCAAGTAACAAAGACACACACTGACACCAAGTAACACAGAGATACACTGACACCAAGTAACAAAGACATCCACTTACACCAAGTACAAAGACATACACTGACACCAAGTAACAAAGACATGCACTTACACCAAGTAACAAAGACATACACTGATACCCAGTAACACAGACACACACTTTCACCAAGGAACAAAGACACACACTGACACCCTGTAACAATGACAGACACTGATACCCAGTAACACAGACACACACTTACACCAAGTAACAAAGACAGACACTGATACCCAGTAACACAGACACACACTTACACCAATTCACAAAGGCATTCACTGACAACCAGTAACAAAGACATAGACTGACACCCAGTAACAAAGACACACACTTACACCAAGTAACAGACATACACTGACACCAACTAACAAAGACATACACTGACACCAACTAACAAGGACATACACTGATACCAAGTAACATAGACAAACACTTACACCAAGTAACAAAGACATACACTGACACCAATTAACAAAGACATACACTGATACCCAGTAACACAGACAAACACTTACACCAACTAACAAAGACATACACTGACACCAAGTAACAAAGACATACACTTACACCAAGTAACAAAGACATACACTGACACCAAGTAACAAAGAAATGCACTTACACCAAGTAACAAAGACATGCACTTACACCAAGTAAGAAAGACACACACTTACACCAAGTAACACAGGCACCAAGTAACAAAGACATACACTGATAATCAGCAACACAGACACACTCTTACACCAACTAACAAAGACAGACACTGATACCCAGTAACACAGACACACACATACGCCAAGTATCAAAGACATACACTGACACCAAGTAACAAAGAAATACACTTACACCAAGTAACAAAGACATACACTGACACCAAGTAAAAAAGACATGCACTTACACCAACTAACATAGACACACACTTACACCAAGTAACACAGACATACACTGACACCAAGTAACAAAGACATGCACTTACACCAAGTAAGAAAGAGACACACTTACACCAAGTAACACAGACACCAAGTAACAAAGACAAACACTGATACCCAGCAACACAGACACACTCTTACACCAAGTAACAAAGACAGACACTGATACCCAGTAACACAGACACACACTTACGCCAAGTATCAAAGACATACACTGACACCAAGTAACAAAGAAATACACTTACACCAAGTAACAAAGACATACACTGACACCAAGTAACAAAGACATACACTTACACCAAGTCACAAAGACATACACTGACACCAAGTAACAAAGACATACACTTACCCCAAGTAACACAGACATACACTAACACCAAGAAACAAAGACACACACTTACACCAAGTAACACAGACAAACACTGATACCCAATAACACAGACACACACTTACACAAACTAACACAGACATAGACTGACACCAAGTAACAAAGACATACACTGATACCCAGTAACACAGACACACACTTACACCAAGTAACCAAGACAGACACTGATACCCAGTAACACAGACACACACTTACACCAAGTCACAAAGACATACACTGACACCCAGTAACAAAGACAGACACTGATACCCAGTAACAAAGACACACACTGACACCAAGTAACAAAGACACACACTGACACCCAGTAACAAAGACATACACTGATACCCAGTAACACAGACACACACTTACACCAGGTAACAAAGACATGCACTGACACCAAGTAACAAAGACATACACTGACACCAAGTAACAAAGACATTCACTGACACCAAGTAACAAAGACATACACTTACACCAAGTAACAAAGACATACACTGACACCTAGTAACAAAGACATACACTTTCACCAAGTAACACAGACATGCACTTACACCAAGTAACAAAGACATACACTGAGACCAAGTAACAAAGACATACACTGATACCCAGTTACACAGACACAAACTTACACCAAGTATCAAAGACAGACACTGATACCCAGTAACACAGACACACACTTACACCAAGTCACAAAGACACACACTGACACCCAGTAACAAAGACAGACACTGATACCCGTAACACAGACACACACTTACACCAAGTAAATGGGTTTTTGATGGTCGGCGAACAATCGGTGGGCCGAAGGGCCTGTTTCAGGGCTGTATCTCGAAACTAAACTAAATACTGACACCTAGTGTCACAGACACACACTGAAACCCAGGAACACAGAAACACACTGACACCCAGTAACACAGAGAAACACTGACACCAAGTAACGAAGACATACACTGACACCCAGTAACCAAGACATACACTTACACCAAGTAACAAAGACATACACTGATACCCAATAACACAGACACACAGTTACACCAACTAACACAGACATACACTGACACCAAGTAACAAAGACAGACACTGATACCCAGTAACAAAGACACAAACTTACACCAAGTCACAAAGACATGCACTGACACCCAGTAACAAAGACACACACTGACGACAAGTAACAAAGACATACACTGATACCCAGTAACACAGACACACACTTACACCAAGTAACAAAGACATACACTGACATCAATTAACAACGACATACACTGATACCCAGTAACACAGACACACACTTACACCAAGTAACAAAGACATACACTGACACCAAGTAACACAGACATACACTTACACCAAGTAACAAAGACACACACTTACACCAAGTAACACAGACATACACTGACACCCAGTAACAAAGACATACACTGACACCAAGTCAAAAGACATACACTGATACCCAGTAACACAGACACAGACTGACACCAAGTAACAAAGACATACAGTGACACCAAGTAACAAAGGCATACACTTACACCAAGTAACAAAGACACACACTTACACCAAGTAACACAGACATACACTGACACCAAGTAACAAAGACATACACTGATACCCAGTAACACAGACACACACTTACACCAAGAAACAAAGACTGACACTGATACCCAGTAACACAGACACACACTTACACCAGCTCACAAAGACACACACTGACACCCAGTAACAAAGACAGACACTGATACCCAGTAACACAGACACACACTTACACCTTTTAACAAAGACAGTCACTGATACCCAGTAACACAGACACACACTTACACCAAGTCACAAAGACACACACTGACACCCAGTAACAAAGACAGACACTGATACCCAGTAACACAGACACTCACTTACACCAAGTAAATGGGTTTTTGATGGTCGGCGTACAATCGGTGGGCCGAAGGGCCTGTTTCAGGGCTGTATCTCGAAACTAAACTAAATACTGACACCTAGTGTCACAGACACACACTGAAACCCAGGAACACAGAAACACACTGACACCCAGTAACACAGAGAAACACTGACACCAAGTAACGAAGACATACACTGACACCCAGTAACCAAGACATACACTTACACCAAGTAACAAAGACATACACTGATACCCAATAACACAGACACACAGTTACACCAACTAACACAGACATACACTGACACCAAGTAACAAAGACAGACACTGATACCCAGTAACAAAGACACAAACTTACACCAAGTCACAAAGACATGCACTGACACCCAGTAACAAAGACACACACTGACGACAAGTAACAAAGACATACACTGATACCCAGTAACACAGACACACACTTACACCAAGTAACAAAGACATACACTGACATCAATTAACAACGACATACACTGATACCCAGTAACACAGACACACACTTACACCAAGTAACAAAGACATACACTGACACCAAGTAACAAAGACATACACTTACACCAAGTAAAAAAGACATACACTGACACCAAGTAACAAAGACATACACTGATACCCAGTAACACAGACACACACTTACACCAACTAACAAAGACATACACTGATACCCAGTTACACTGACAAACACTTACACCAATAACACAGACACACACAGACATCAAGTAACAAAGACATACAATGATACCCAGTAACAAAGACACACACTTACACCAAGTAACAAAGACAAACACTGACACCAAGTAACAAAGACATACACTTACACCAAGGAACAAGGACATACACTGACACCAAGTAACAAAGACATACACTTACACCAAGTAAAAAAAGACATACACTGACACCAAGTAACAAAGACATACACTGATACCCAGTAACACAGACACACACTTACACCAACTAACAAAGACATACACTGATACCCAGTTACACTGACACACACTTACACCAAGTAACACAGACACACACAGACATCAAGTAACAAAGGCATACACTGATACCCAGTAACACAGACACACACTTACACCAAGTAACAATGACATACACAGACACCCAGTAACACAGACACGCACTGACAACCTGGAGCAAAGACATACACTGACACCAAGTCAAAAGACATACACTGATAGCCAGTAATACAGACAAGCACTGACACCCAGTAACAAAGACATACACTGACACCAAGTCAAAAGACATACACTGATAACCAGTAACACAGACACACACTTACACCAAGTAACAAAGACATACAGTGACACCAAGTAACAAAGGCATACACTTACACCAAGTAAAAAAGACATACACTGACACCACGTAACAAAGACATACACTTACACCAAGTAAAAAAGACATACACTGACACCAAGTAACAAAGACATACACTGATACCCAGTAACACAGACACACACTTACACCAAGTAACAAAGGCATACACTGATACCCAGTTACACTGAAACACACTTCCACCAAGTAACACAGACACACACAGACACCAAGTATCAAAGACATACACTGATACCCAGTAACACAGATACTCACTGACACCCAGTAACACAGAGAAACACTTACACCAAGTAACAAAGACAGACACTGATACCCAGTAACACAGACACAAACTTGCACCAAGTCACAAAGACATGCACTGACACCCAGTAACAAAGACACACACTGACGACAAGTAACAAAGACATACACTGATACCCAGTAACACAGACACACACTTACACCAAGTAACAAAGACATACACTGACATCAATTAACAACGACATACACTGATACACAGAAACACAGACACACACTTACACCAAGTAACAAAGACATACACTGACACCAAGTAACAAAGACATACACTTACACCAAGTAAAAAAGACATACACTGACACCAAGTAACAAAGACATACACTGATACCCATTAACACAGACACACACTTACACCAACTAACAAAGACATACACTGCTACCCAGTTACACTGACACACACTTACACTAAGTAACACAGACACACACTGACACCAAGTAAAAAGACATACACTTACACCAAGTAACAGGGACATACACTGACACCAAGTAACAAAGACATACACTTACACCAAGTAAAAAAGACTTACACTGACACCAAGTAACAAAGACATACACTGATACCCAGGAACACAGACACACACTTACACCAACTAACAAAGACATACCCTGATACCCAGTTACACTGACACACACTTACACCAAGTAACACAGACACACACAGACATCAAGTAACAAAGGCATACACTGATACCCAGTAACACAGACACACACTTACACCAAGTAACAAAGACATACAAAGATACCCAGTAACCAAGACATACACTTACACCAAGTAACACAGACATACGCTGACACCAAGTAACAAAGACATACACTGACACCAAGTAGCAAAGACATACATAGATACCCAGTAACAATGACATACATTGATACCCAGCAACACAGACACGCACTGACACCCTGTAACAAAGACATACACTGAGACCCAGTAACACAGACACGCACTGACACCCAGTAACAAAGACATACACTGACACCAAGTAACAAAGACATAGACTGACACCAAGTAACATAGACATGCACTAATACCCAGTAACACAGACACACACTGACACCAAGTAACAAAGACATACACTGATACCCAGTAACACAGACACACACTGACACCCAGTAACAAAGACATACACTGACACCAAGTCAGAATGACATAGACTGACACCAAGTAACATAGACATACACTGAGACCCAGTAACACAGACACACACTTACACCAAGTAACAAAGACAGACACTGATACCCAGAAACACAGACACACCCTTAAACCAAGTCACAAAGACATACACTGACACCCAGTAACAAAGACAGACACTGATACCCAGTAACAAAGAAATACACTGACACCAAGTAAGAAAGACATACACTGATACCCAGTAACACAGACACACACTTACACCAAGTCACAAAGACATACACTGATACCCACACACTGACACCCAGTAACACAGAGAAACACTGATAAACAGTAACAAAGACATACACTGACAGCAAGTAACACAGACGCACACTGACACCCAGTAACAAAGACACACACTTACACCAGGTAACAAAGACATACACTGATAACCAGTAACACAGACACACACTGACACCAAGTAACAAAGTCATACACTGACACCAAGTAACAAAGACATACACTTACATCAAGTAACCAGGACACACACTTACACCAAGTTACACAGACATACACTGACACCAAGTAACAATGACATACACTTACACCAAGTATTTTGACATACACTGACACCAGGTCACAAAGACATACACTGACACCAAGTCACAAAGACATACACTGACACCCAGTACCAAAGACATACACTGACACCAAGTCACAAAGAAATACACTGATACCCAGTAACATAGACACACACTTACACCAAGTAACACAGACATACACTGACACCAAGTAACAAAGACATGCACTGATACCCAGTAACACAGACACACCCTTACACCAAGTAACAAAGACATACACTGCTACCCAGTAACGCAGACACACACGGACACCCAGTAACAAAGACACACACTGACACCCAGTAACACAAACAAACACACTGACACCAAGTAACACAGACATACACTGATACCCAGTAACACAGGCACACACTGGGGGGGGCGGGGGGGTGTGGCACATTGGCTCAGTGGTTAGCACCGCAGCCACACAGCTCCTGGAACCCGGGTTCTATTCTGGGTACTGCATCTGCGGAGTTTGAAAGTTCTCCCTGTGTCTGCGTGGGTTTCCTCCGGGTGCTCCGGTTTCCTCCCACATGCCAAAGACTAGCAGGTTGATAGGTTAATTGGCCATCATAAATTGCCCCTAGTATAGGGAGGTGGTAGGGAAAAATATAGGGACAGGTGGGGATGTGATAGGAATACGGGATTACTGTAGGATTAGTATAAATGGGTGGTTGATGGTAGGCACAGACTCGGTGGGCCAAAGGGCCTGTTTAAGTGCTGTATCTCTAAACTAAACTAAATACTGACTCCTAGTGTCACTGACACCCAGTAACACAAACAAACACACACTGACACCCAGTAAGACAGAGAAACACTGATACACAGTAACAAAGACATACACTGACACCAAGTAACAAAGACATACACTTACATCAAGTAACAAAGACACACACTTACACCAAGTAACACAGACATACACTGACACCAAGTAACAAAGACAGACAATTACACCAAGTAACAAAGACATACACTTACACCAAGTATTTTGACATATACTGACACCAGGTCACAAAGACATACACTGACACCAAGTCACAAAGACACACACTGACACCCAGTACCAAAGACATACACTGACACCAAGTCACAAAGAAATACACTGATACCCAGAAACATAGACACACACTTACACCAAGTAACACAGACATACACTGACACCAAGTAACAAAGACATGCACTGATACCCAGTAACACAGACACACCCTTACACCAAGTAACAAAGACAGACACTGCTTCCCAGTAACACAGACACACACGGACACCCAGTAACAAAGACACACACTGACACCCAGTAACACAAACAAACACACTGACACCAAGTAACACAGACATACACTGATATCCAGTAACACAGGCACACACTGGGTGGGGTGGGGGGGTGGCACATTGGCGCAGTGGTTAGATTCGCAGCCTCACAGCTCCTGGAACCCGGGTTCTATTCTGGGTACTGCCTGTGCGGAGTTTGCAAGTTCTCCCTGTGTCTGCGTGGGTTTCCTCCGGGTGCTCCGGTTTCCTCCCACATGCCAAAGACTAGCAGGTAGATAGGTTAATTGGCCATCATAAATTGCCCCTAGTATAGGTAGGTGGTAGGGAAAAATATAGGGACAGGTGGGGATGTGATAGGAATACGGGATTACTGTCGGATTATTATAAATGGGTGGTTGATGGTAGGCACAGACTCGGTGGGCCAAAGGGCCTGTTTAAGTGATGTATCTCTAAACTAAACTAAATACTGACTCCTAGTGTCACTGACACCCAGTAACACAAACAAACACACACTGACACCCAGTAAGACAGAGAAACACTGATACACAGTAACAAAGACATACACTGACACCAAGTAACAAAGACACACACTTCCACCAAGCAACACAGAAACACACTGACACGCAGTAACACAAACAAACACACTGACACCAAGTAACACAGACATAGACTGATACCCAGTAACACAGGCAGACACTGGGGTGGGGCACATTGGCGCAGTGGTTAGCACCGCAGCCTCACAGCTCCAGGGAACCGCGTTCTATTCTGGGTACTGCCTGTGCGGAGTTTGCAAGTTCTCCCTGTGTCTGCGTGTGTTTTCTCCGGGTGCTCCGGTTTCCTCCCACATGCCAAAGACTTGCAGGTTGATAGGTTAATTGGCCATCATAAATTGCCCCTACTATAGATAGGTGGTAGGGAAATATATAGGGACAGGTGGGGATGTGATAGGAATACGGGATTAGTGTAGGATTAGTATAAATGGGTGGTTGATGGTCGGCACAGACTCGGTGGGCCGAAGGGCCTGTTTAAGTGCTGTATCTCTAAACTAACCTAAATACTGACATCTAGTGTCACTGACACCCAGTAACACAAACAAACACACAGACACCCAGTAACACAGAAAAACACTGATACAAAGTCACAAAGAAATACACCTGACACCAAGTAACACAGACATACACTGACACCAAGTAACAAAGACATGCACTGATACCCAGTAACACAGACACACACTTCCACCAAGTAACAAAGACAGACACTGCTACCCAGTAACACAGACACACACGGACACCAAGTAACAAAGACACACACTTCCACCAAGTAACACAGACACACACTGACACCCAGTAACACAAACAAACACACTGACACCAAGTAACACAGACCGACATTGATATCCAGTACCACAGGCACACACTGGGGGAGGGGGGCACATTGGCGCAGTGGTTTGCACCGCAGGCTCACAGCTCCAGGGACCTGTGTTCTATTCTGGGTACTTCCTGTGCGGAGTTTGCAAGTTCTCCCTGTGACTGCGTGGGTTTCCTCCGGGTGCTCCAGTTTCCTCCCACATGCCAAAGACTTTCAGGTTGATTGGTTAATTGGTCATCATAAATTGCCCCTAGTATAGGTAGGTGGTAGGGAAATATATAGGGACAGGTGGGGATGTGATAGGAATACGGGATTAGTGTAGGATTAGTATAAATGGGTGGTTGATGGTCGGCACAGACTCGGTGGGCCGAAGGGCCTGTTTAAGTGCTGTATCTCTAAACTAAACTAAATGCTGACACGTAGTGTCACTGACACCCAGTAACACAAACAAACACACACTGACACCCAGTAACACAGAGAAACACTGATCCACAGTAACAAAGACATACACTGACACGAAGTAACACAGACACACACTGACACCCAGTAACAAAGACATACACTGATACCAAGTCACAAAGACATACACTGATACCCAGTAACACAGACACACACTTACACCAAGGAACAAAGACATTCACTGACACCAAGTAACAAAGACATACACAGATACCCAGTAACAAAGACACACACTTACACCAAGTAACAAAGAAATACACTGACACCAAGTCACAAAGACACACACTGACACCCAGTAACAAAGACATACACTGACACCAAGTCACAAAGACATACACTGATACCCAGTAACACAGACACACACTTACACAAAGTAACACAGACATACACTGACACCAAGTAACAAAGACATACCCTGGTACCCAGTAACAAAGACACACACTAACAACAGTCACAAAGACATACACTGATACCCAGTTACACAGACACACACTTACACCAAGTAACACAGACATACACTCACACCAAGTAACAAAGACATACACTGATACCCAGTAACACAGACACACACTTACACCAAATAACAAAGACAGACACTGATACCCAGTAACACAGACACACACATACACCAAGTAACAAAGACATACACTGACACCCAGTAACAAAGACATACACTGACACCCAGTAACACAGACACACACGGACACCAAGTAACCAAGACACACACTTACACCAAGTAACACAGACATGCAGTGACACCAAGTAACAAAGACATACACTGCTACCCAGTAACACAGGCACACACGGACACCAAGTAACAAAGACACACACTTCCACCAAGTAACACAGACACACACTGACACCCAGTAACACAAACAAACGCACTGACACCAAGTAACAAAGACATACACTGCTACCCAGTAACACAGGCACACACGGACACCAAGTAACAAAGACACACACTTACACCAAGTAACAAAGACATGCACTGATACCCAGTAACACAGGCACACACTGAGGGGGGGGGGGGGGCACATCGGCGCTGTGGTTAGCACCGCAGCCTCACAGCTCCAGGGACCCGGGTTCGATTCTGGGTACTGCCTGTGCGGAGTTTGCAAGTTCTCCCTGTGTCTGCGTGGGTTTCCTCTGGGAGCTCCGGTTTCCTACCTCATGCCAAAGACTTGAAGGTTGATAGGTTAATTGGCCATCATAAATTGCCCCTAGTATAGGTAGGTGGCAGGAAAATATATAGGGACAGGTGGGGATGTGATAGGAATACGGGATTAGTGTAGGATTAGTATAAATGGGTGGTTGATGGTCGGCACAGACTCGATGGGCCGAAGGGCCTGTTTAAGTGCTGTATCTCTAAACTAAACTAAATACTGACACCTAGTGTCACTGACACCCAGTAACACAAACAAGCACACACTGACACCCAGTAATACAGAGAAACATTGATACACAGTGACAAAGACATACACTGACACGAAGTAACACAGACACACACTGACAGCCAGTAACAAAGACATACACTGATACCAAGTCACAAAGACATACACTGATACCCAGTAACACAGACACACACTTACATCAAGTAACAAAGACATAAACTGACACCAAGTAACAAAGACACACACTTAAACCAAGTAACACAGACATACACGGACTCCCAGTAACAAAGACATACACTGATACCCAGTAACACAGACACACACTTACACCAAGTAACAAAGACATACACTGATACACAGTAACACAGACACACGCTGACACCAAGTAACAAAGACAGTCACTGATACCCAGTAACACAGACACACACTTACACCAAGTCACAAAACAATACACTGATACCCAGTAACACAGACACACACTTACACCAAGTAACACAGACATACACTGACACCAAGTAACAAAGACATACACTGATACCCAGTAACACAGACACACACTTACACCAAGTAACAAAGACATACACTGATACCCATTAACACAGGCACACACTTACACCAAATAACAAAGACAGACACTGATACCCAGTAACACAGACACAAACATACACCAAGTAACAAAGACACACACTTTCGCCAAGTAACACAGACACACACTGACACCCAGTAACACAGACACACACTTACACCAAGTAACACAGACATACACTGACACCAAGTAACAAAGACATGCACTGATACCCAGTAACACAGACACACACTTACACCAAGTCACAAAACAATACACAGATACCCAGTAACACAGACACACACACCAAGTAACACAGACATACACTGACATCAAGTAACAATGACACACACTGATACCCAGTAGCACAGACACACACTTACACCAAGTAACAAAGACATACACTGATACCCAGTAACACAGACTCACACATACACCAAGTAACAAAGACATACACTGATACCCAGTAACAAAGTTATACACTGACACCCAGTAACACAGACACACACGGACACCAAGTAACAAAGACACACACTTACACCAAGTAACACAGACACACACTGACACCCAGTAACACAGACATACACTGACACCAAGTAACAAAGACATACACTGATACCCAGTAACACAGACACACACTTCCACCAAGTAACAAAGACATACACTGATACCCAGTAACAAAGTTATACACTGACACCCAGTAACACAGACACACACGGACACCAAGTAACAAAGACACACACTTACACCAAGTAACACAGACACACACTGACACCCAGTAACACAGACATACACTGACACCAAGTAACAAAGACATACACTGATACCCAGTAACACAGACACACACTTCCACCAAGTAACAAAGACAGACACTGCTACCCAGTAACACAGACACACACGGACACCAAGTAACAAAAACACACACTTACACCAAGTAACACAGACACACACTGACACCCAGTAACACAAACGAACACACTGACACCAAGTACCACAGACATACACTGACACCAAGTAACCAAGACATACACTGATACCCAGTAACACAGGCACACACTTACAACAAGTAACACAGACATACACTGACACCCAGTAACAAAGACATACACTGATACCTAGTAACACAGATACAGACGTACACCAAGTAATAAAGACATACACTGACACCAAGTCACAAAGACACACACTGACACCCAGTAACAAAGACACACACTGACACCATGTCACAAAGACAAACACTGATAACCCATTAACACAGACACACACTTACACCAAGTAACACAGACATACACTGACACCAAGTCACAAAACAATACACTGATACCCAGGAACACAGACACACACTTGCACCAAGTAACAAATACATACACTGATACCCAGTAACACAGAGACACACTTACATCAAGTAGCAAAGACAGACACTGATACCCAGTAACACAGACACACACATACACCAAGTAACAAAATCATACACTGACACCCAGTAACAAAGACATACACTGACACCCAGTAACACAGACACACACGGACACCAAGTAACAAAGACACACACTTACACCAAGTAACACAGACACACACAGACACCCAGTAACACAGACACACACTTACACCAAGTAATACAGACATACTCTGACACCAAGTAACAAAGACATACACTGATACCAAGTAACACAGACACACACTTGCACCAAGTAACAAAGACAGACACTGCTACCCAGTAAGACAGACACACACGTACACCAAGTAACACAGACAAACACTGACACCCAGTAACACAAACAAACACACTGACACCAAGTAACACAGACATACACTGACACCAAGTAACACTGACACACACTTACACCAAGTAACACAGACATACACTGACACCAAGTCACAAAACAATACACTGATACCCAGGAACACAGACACACACTTACACCACGTAACAAAGACATCCACTGATACCCAGTAACACAGACACACACTTACATCAAGTAGCAAAGACAGACACTGATACCCAGTAACACAGACACACACATACACCAAGTAACAAAATCATACACTGACACCCAGTAACAAAGACATACACTGACACCCAGTAACACAGACACACACGGACACCAAGTAACAAAGACACACACTTACACCAAGTAACACAGACACACACTGACACCCAGTAACACAGACACACACTTACACGAAGTAATACAGACATACTCTGACACCAAGTAACAAAGACATACACTGATACCAAGTAACACAGACACACACTTGCACCAAGTAACAAAGACAGGCACTGCTACCCAGTAACACATACACACACGTACACCAAGTAACAAAGACACACACTTACACCAAGTAACACAGACACACACTGACATCCAGTAACACAAACAAACACACTGACACCAATTAACACAGACATACACTGACACCAAGTCACAAAGACATACACTGATACCCAGTAACACCGGCACACACTGGGGGGTGGGGGGAGGCACATTGGCGCCGTGGTTAGCACCGCAGCCTCACAGCTCCAGCGACACGGGTTCTATTCTGGGTACTGCCTGTGCGGAGTTTGCAAGTTCTCCCTGTGTCTGCGTGGGTTTCCTCCGGGTGCTCCTGTTTCCTCCCACATGCCAAAGACCTGCAGGTTGATTGGTTAATTGGCCATCATAAATTGCCCCTAGTATAGGTAGGTGGTAGGGAAATATATAGGGATAGGTGGGGATGTGATAGGAATACGGGATTAGTGTAGGATTAGTATAAATGTGTGGTTGATGGTCGGCACTGACTCGGTGGGCCGAAGGGTCTGTTTAAGTGCTGTATCTCTAATCTAAACTAAATACTGACACCTAGTGTCACTGACACCCAGTAACACAAACAAACACACACTGACACCCAGTAACACAGAGAAACACTGATACACAGTAACAAAGACATACAATGACACCAAGTAAAACAGACACACACTGACACCCAGTAACACAGACATACACTGACACCCAGTAACAAAGACGTACACTGATACCCAGTAACACAGACACACACTTACACCAAGTAACAAAGACATACACTGACACCAAGTCACAAAGACACACACTGACAACCAGTAAAAAAGACATACACTGACACCAAGTCACAAAGACATACACTGATTCCCAGTGACACAGACACACACTTACACCAAGTAACACAGACATACACTGACAGCAAGTAACAAAGACATACACTGACACACAGTAACACAGACACACACTGACACCCAGTAACAAAGACACACACTTACAGCAAATAACACAGACATACACTGACACCAAGTAACAAAGAGATACACTGATACCCAGTAACACAGGCACACACTTGGGGGGGGGGGGGGGGGGCGGGGGTGCCTCATCGGCGCTGTGGTTAGCAGCGCAGCCTCACAGTTCCTGGGACACGGGTTCGATTCTGGGCACTGCCTGTGCGGAATTTGCAAGTTCTCCCTGTGTCTGCGTGGGTTTCCTCCGGGTGCTCCGGTTTCCTCCCTCATGCCAAAGACTTGCAGGTTGATAGGTTAATTGGCCATCATAAATTGCCCCTAGTATAGGAAGGTGGTAGGGAAATATATAGGGACAGGTAGGGAAGTGATAGGAATACGGGAATAAAAGCAAAATACTGCGGATGCTGGAAATCTGAAACAAAAACAAGAAATGCCGGATTCACTCAGCAGGTCTGGCAGCATCTTTGGAAGAGAAGCAGAGTTAACGTTTCGGGTCAGTGACCCTTCTTCGGAACTGAACAATATTAGAAATGTCACAGATTATTAGCAAGTGAGGTGGGGGTTGGGCAAGAGATAACAAAGGAGAAGGTGCAGATTGGACTTGGCCACATAGCTGACAAAAAGGTCACGGAGCAAAGGCAAACAATATGTTAATTGTGTGTTGAAAGACAAAGCATTCGTACAGATTAGGTGTGAATATACTGAATATTGAACATCAGCAAGTGCAAACCTGAAGAAGAACAACCTGAAAAAAACAGTGGGTAAGCAAACTGAACAAACTAAGATGAAATGAAATAAGTGCAAAAAAAGATTGTAAAAAATGTAAAAATGAATGCAAAAAAAAGGAAGAAAAAATAACTAAAAATGACTAAAAATGAAAGTAAAGTGGGGGGCTGTCATGCTCTGAAATTATTGAACTCAATGTTCAGTCCGGCAGGATGTAGTGTATCTAATCGGTAGATGAGATGCTGTTCCTCGAGCTTGCGTTGATGTTCACTGGAACACTGCAGCAATCCCAGGACAGAGGTGTGAGCATGAGAGCAGGGGCGAGTGTTGAAATGGCAAGCAACCGGAAGCTCAGGGTCCTGCTTGCGGACTGAGCGGAGATGTTCCGCAAAGCGGTCACCCAGTCTGCGCTTGGTCTCCCCAATGTAGAGGAGATCACACTGTGAGCAGCGAATACAGTATACGACATTGAAAGAAGTACAAGTAAATCGCTGCTTCACCTGAAAGGAGTGTTTGGGGCCTGGGATAGTGAGGAGAGAGGAGGTAAATGGGCAGGTATTACACCTCCTGCGATTGCAAGAGAAGGTGCCCTGGGACGGGGACGAGGTGGTGGGGGTAATGGAGGAGTGGACCAGGGTGTCGCGGAGGGAACGATCCCTTCGGAATGCTGACAGGGGAAGGGAGGGGAAGATGCGACTGGTAGTGGCATCACGCTGGAGGTGGCGAAAATGGCGGAGGATGATCCTTTGTAACACAAACAAACACACACTGACACCCAGTAACACAGAGAACCACTGATACACAGTAACAAAGACATACACTGACACCAAGTAACACAGACACACACTGACACCCAGTAACAAAGACATACACTGACACCAAGTCACAAAGACATACACTGACACCAAGTAACAAAGACATACACTGATACCCAGTAACACAGACACACACTTAAACAAACTAACAAAGACAGACACTTACACCAAATAACAAAGACATACACTGACACCAAGTAACAAAGACATACACTTACACCAAGTAACAAAGACAGACAATGACACCAAGTAACAAACACATACACTGACACCAAGTAACAAAGACATACACTGATACCCAGTAACACAGACACACACTGACACCCAGGAACAAAGACATACACTGATACCAAGTCACAAAGACATACGCAGATAGCCAGTAACACAGACAAACACTGACACCCAGTAACAAAGACATACACTGACACCCAGTAACACAGACACACACTGACACCAAGTAACAAAGACACACACTTACACCAAAGAACACAGACATACACTGACACCAAGTAACAAGGACATACACTTACACCAAGTAACAAAGACAGACAATTACACCAAGTATCAAAGACATACACTTACATCAAGTATTTTGACATATACTTACACCAAGTAACAAAGACATACACTGATACCCAGTAACACAGGCACACACTGGGGGGGTGGTGGGGGGCACTTTGGCGCAGTGGTTTGCACCGCAGCCTCACAGCTCCAGGGACCCGGGTTCGATTCTGAGAACTGCCTGTGCGGAGTTTGCAAGTTCTCCCTGTGTCTGCGTGAGTTTCCTCCGGGTGCTCCGGTTTCCTCCCACATGCCAAAGACTTGCAGGTTGATAGGTTAATTGGCCATCATAAATTGCCCCTAGTCTAGGTAGGTGGTAGGGAACTATATAGGGACAGATGGGGATGTGATAGGAATACGGGATTAGTGTAGGATTAGTAGAAATGGGTGGTTGATGGTCGGCACAGACTCGGTGGGCCGAAGGGCCTGTTTAAGTGCTGCATCTCGAAACTAAACTAAATACTGACACCTAGTGTCACAGACACACACTGACACCCAGTAACAAAAACAAACACACACTGACACCCAGTAACACAGAGAACCACTGATACACAGTAAGACAGACACACACTGACACCCAGTAACAAAGACATACACTGACACCAAGTCACAAAGACAAACACTGACACCAAGTAACAAAGACATACACTGATACCCAGTAACACAGACACACACATACACAAAGTAACAAAGACAGACACTTACACCAAATAACAAAGACATACACTGACACCAAGTAACAAAGACATGCACTTACACCAAGTAACAAAGACAGACAATGACACCAAGTAACAAACACATACACTGACACCAAGTAACAAAGACATACACTGATACACAGTAACACAGACACACACTTACACCAAGTAACAAAGACAGACACTGATACCCAGTAACACAGACACAGACTTACACCAAGCAACGAAGACATGCACTTACATCAAGTAACACAGACATACTCTTACACCAAGTATTTTGACTTACACTTACACCAAGTAACAAAGACATACACTGACACCCAGTAACAAAGACATACACTGACACCAAGTCACAAACACATACACTGACACCAAGTAACAAAGACATGCACTTACACCAAGTAACAAAGACATGCACTGATACCCAGTAACACAGACACACCCTGACACCCATTTAGAAACACACACTGACCCCCAGTAACACAGACACACACTGACCCCCAGTAACACAGACATACACTGACACCAAGTCACAAAGACACACACTGACACCCAGTAACAAAGACATACACTGACACCAAGTCACAAAGACATACACTGATACACAGACACAGACTTACACCAAGTTACACAGACATACACAGACACCAAGTAACAAAGACATACACTGCTACCCAGTATCACAGACACACACTTGCACCAAGTAACAAAGACATACACTGACACCAATTCACAAAGACACACACTGAAACCCAGTAACAAAGACATACACTGATACCAAGTCACAAAGACATACACTGATACCCAGTTACACAGACACACACTGACACCCAGTAACAAAGACATACACTGATACCAAGTCACAAAGACATACACTGATACCCAGTAAAACAGCCACACACTGACACCCAGGAACAAAGACATACACTGATACCAAGTCACAAAGACATACGCAGATAGCCAGTAACACAGACAAACACTGACACCCAGTAACAAAGACATACACTGACACCAAGTCACAAAGACATACACTGATACCCAGTAACACAGACACACACTGACACCAAGAAACAAAGACATACACTGACACCAAGTAACAAAGACATACACTTACACCAAGTAACAAAGACACACACTTACACCAAAATACACAGACATACACTGACACCAAGTAACAAGGACATACACTTACACCAAGTAACAAAGACAGACAATTACACCAAGTATCAAAGACATACACTTACATCAAGTATTTTGACATATACTTACTCCAAGTAACAAAGACATACACTGATACCCAGTAACACAGGCACACACGGGTGGGGGGGGGGGGGGTGTGGTGGGGGGCACTTTGGCGCAGTGGTTTGCACCGCAGCCTCACAGCTCCAGGGACCCGGGTTCGATTCCGTGAACTGCCTGTGCGGAGTTTGCAAGTTCTCCCTGTGTCTGCGTGAGTTTCCTCCGGGTGCTCCGGTTTCCTCCCACATGCCAAAGACTTGCAGGTTGATAGGTTAATTGGCCATCATAAATTGCCCCTAGTCTAGGTAGGTGGTAGGGAACTATATAGGGACAGATGGGGATGTGATAGGAATACGGGATCAGTGTAGGATTAGTAGAAATGGGTGGTTGATGGTCGGCACAGACTCGGTAGGCCGAAGGGCCTGTTTAAGTGCTGCATCTCGAAACTAAACTAAATACTGACACCTAGTGTCACAGACACACACTGACACCCAGTAACAAAAACAAACACACACTGACACCCAGTAACACAGAGAACCACTGATACACAGTAAGACAGACACACACTGACACCCAGTAACAAAGACATACACTGACACCAAGTCACAAAGACAAACACTGACACCAAGTAACAAAGACATACACTGATACCCAGTAACACAGACACATACTTACACAAAGTAACAAAGACAGACACTTACACCAAATAACAAAAACATACACTGACACCAAGTAACAAAGACATGCACTTACACCAAGTAACAAAGACAGACAATGACACCAAGTAACAAACACATACACTGACACCAAGTAACAAAGACATACACTGATACCCAGTAACACAGACACACACTTACACCAAGTAACAAAGACAGACACTGATACCCAGTAACACAGACACAGACTTACACCAAGCAACGAAGACATGCACTTACATCAAGTAACACAGACATACTCTTACACCAAGTATTTTGACTTACACTTACACCAAGTAACAAAGACATACACTGACACCCAGTAACAAAGACATACACTGACACCAAGTCACAAACACATACACTGACACCAAGTAACAAAGACATGCACTTACACCAAGTAACAAAGACATGCACTGATACCCAGTAACACAGACACACCCTGACACCCATTTAGAAACACACACTGACCCCCAGTAACACAGACACACACTGACCCCCAGTAACACAGACATACACTGACACCAAGTCACAAAGACACACACTGACACCCAGTAACAAAGACATACACTGACACCAAGTCACAAAGACATACACTGATACACAGACACAGACTTACACCAAGTTACACAGACATACACAGACACCAAGTAACAAAGACATGCACTGCTACCCAGTATCACAGACACACATTTGCACCAAGTAACAAAGACATACACTGACACCAAGTCACAAAGACACACACTGACACCCAGTAACAAAGACATACACTGATACCAAGTCACAAAGACATACACCGATACCCAGGAACACAGACACACACTGACACCCAGTAACAAAGACATACACTGATACCAAGTCACAAAGACATACACTGATACCCAGTAACGCAGACACACATTGACACCCAATAACAAAGACATACACTGATACCAAGCCACAAAGACAAACACTGATACCCAGTAACACAGACACACACTGACACCAAGAAACAAAGACATACACTGACACCAAGTAACAAAGACATACACTTACACCAAGTAACAAAGACATACACTTACACCAAGTAACAAAAACAGACAATTACACAAAGTATCAAAGACATACACTTACACCAAGTATTTTGACATACACTGACACCAAGTAACAAAGACATACACTGATACCCAGTAACACAGAAACACACTTACACCCAGTAACAAAGGCATACACTGATACACAGTAACACAGGCACACACTGGGCGGGGGGTGGGGCGGGGCGGGGGTGTGGGGCACATTGGCGCAGTGGTTTGCACCGCAGCCTCACAGCTCCAGGGACCCGGGTTCGATTCTGTGCACTGCCTGTGCGGCGTTTGCAAGTTCTCCCTGTGTCTGCGTGAGTTTCCTCCGGGTGCTCCGGTTTCCTCCAAAATGCCAAAGACTTGCAGGTTGATAAGTTAATTGGCCATCATAAATTGCCCCTAGTATAGGTAGGTGGTAGGGAAATATATAGGGACAGGTTGGGATGTGATAGGAATACGGGATTAGTGTAGGATTAGTATAAATGGGTGGTTGATCGTCGGCACAGACACGGTGGGCCGAAGGGCCTGTTTAAGTGCTGCATCACTAAACTAAACTAAATAGTGACACCGAGTGTCACAGACACACACTGACACCCAGTAACAAAAAACAAACACACACTGACACCCAGCAACACAGAGAACCACTGATACACAGTGACAAAGACATACACTGACACCAAGTAACACAGACACACACTGACACCCAGTAACAAAGACATACACTGACACGAAGTCACAAAGACATACACTGACACCAAGTAACAAAGACATACACTGATACCCAGTAACACAGACACACACTTACACAAAGTAACAAAGACAGACACTTACACCAAGTGACAAAGACATACACTTACACCAAGTAACAAAGACAGACAATGACACCAAGTAACAGACACATACACTGACACCAAGTAACAAAGACATACACTGATACCCAGTAACACAGACACACACTTACACCAAGTAACAAAGACAGACACTGATACCCAGTAACACAGACACACACCTACACCAAGTAACAAAGACATGCACTTACATCAAGTAACACAGACATACTCTTACACCAAGTTTTTTGACTTACACATACACCAAGTAACAAAGACATACACTGACACCCAGTAACAAAGACATACACTGACACCAAGTCACAAACACATACACTGACACCAAGTAAAAAAGGCATACACTTACACAAAGTAACAAAGACATACACTGATACCCAGTAACACAGACACACACTGACACCCATTTAGAAACACACACTGACCCCCAGTAACACAGACACACACTGACCCCCAGTAACACCGACTGACACTGACACCAAGTCACAAAGACACACACCGACACCCAGTAACACAGACATACACTGACACCAAGTCACAAAGACATACACTGATACACAGACACACACTTACACCAAGTAACACAGACATACACTGACACCAAGTAACAAAGACATACACTGATACCCAGTATCACAGACACACACATACACCAAGTAACAAAGACATACACTGACACCAAGTCACAAGGACACACACTGACACCCAGTAACAAAGACATACACTGACACCAAGTCACAAAGACATACACTGATACCCAGGAGCACAGATACACACTGACACCCAGTAACAAAGCCATACACTGATACCAAGTCACAAAGACATACACTGATACCCAGTAACACAGACACACACTGACACCCAGTAACAAAGACATACACTGATACCAAGTCACAAAGACATACACTGATACCCAGTAACACAGACACATACTGACACCCAGTAACAAAGACATACACTGACACCAAGTCACAAAGACATACACTGATACCCAGTAACACAGACACACACTGAAACCAAGTAACAAAGACATACACTGACACCAAGTCACAAAGACACACGCTGACCCCAGTAACAAAGACAGACACTGACACCAAGTCAAAAGACACACACTGACACCCTGTAACAAAGACATACACTGACACCAAGTCACAAAGACATACAATGATACACAGACACACACTTTCACCAAGTAACACAGACATACACTGACACCAAGTAACAAAGACATACACTGATACCCAGTAACACAGACACACACTGACACCCATTTAGAAACACACACTGACCCCCAGTAACACAGACACACACTGACCCCCAGTAACACCGACTTACACTGACACCAAGTCACAAAGACACACACCGACACCCAGTAACACAGACATACACTGACACCAAGTCACAAAGACATACACTGATACACAGACACACACTTACACCAAGTAACACAGACATACACTGACACCAAGTAACAAAGACATACACTGATACCCAGTATCACAGACACACACATACACCAAGTAACAAAGACATACACTGACACCAAGTCACAAGGACACACACTGACACCCAGTAACAAAGACATACACTGACACCAAGTCACAAAGACATACACTGATACCCAGGAGCACAGATACACACTGACACCCAGTAACAAAGCCATACACTGATACCAAGTCACAAAGACATACACTGATACCCAGTAACACAGACACACACTGACACCCAGTAACAAAGACATACACTGATACCAAGTCACAAAGACATACACTGATACCCAGTAACACAGACACATACTGACACCCAGTAACAAAGACATACACTGACACCAAGTCACAAAGACATACACTGATACCCAGTAACACAGACACACACTGAAACCAAGTAACAAAGACATACACTGACACCAAGTCACAAAGACACACGCTGACCCCAGTAACAAAGACAGACACTGACACCAAGTCAAAAGACACACACTGACACCCTGTAACAAAGACATACACTGACACCAAGTCACAAAGACATACAATGATACACAGACACACACTTTCACCAAGTAACACAGACATACACTGACACCAAGTAACAAAGACATACACTGATAGCCAGTATCACAGACACACACTTACACCAAGTAACAAAGACATACACTGACACCAAGTCACAAAGACACACACTGACACCCAGTAACAAAGACATACACTGACACCAAGTCACAAAGACATACACTGATACCCAGGAACACAGACACACACTGACACCCAGTAACAAAGACATACAATGCTACCAAGTCACAAAGACAGACACTGATACCCAGTAACACAGACACACACTGACACCCAGTAACAAAGATATACACTGATACCAAGTCACAAAGATATACACTGATACCCAGTAACACAGACACACACAGACACCCAGTAACAAAGACATACACTGACACCAAGTAACAAAGACATACACTGATACCCAGTAACACAGACACACACTTACACCAAGTAACAAAGACAGACACTGATACCCAGTAACACAGACACAGACTTACACCAAGCAACGAAGACATGCACTTACATCAAGTAACACAGACATACTCTTACACCAAGTATTTTGACTTACACTTACACCAAGTAACAAAGACATACACTGACACCCAGTAACAAAGACATACACTGACACCAAGTCACAAACACATACACTGACACCAAGTAACAAAGACATGCACTTACACCAAGTAACAAAGACATGCACTGATACCCAGTAACACAGACACACCCTGACACCCATTTAGAAACACACACTGACCCCCAGTAACACAGACACACACTGACCCCCAGTAACACAGACATACACTGACACCAAGTCACAAAGACACACACTGACACCCAGTAACAAAGACATACACTGACACCAAGTCACAAAGACATACACTGATACACAGACACAGACTTACACCAAGTTACACAGACATACACAGACACCAAGTAACAAAGACATACACTGCTACCCAGTATCACAGACACACATTTGCACCAAGTAACAAAGACATACACTGACACCAAGTCACAAAGACACACACTGACACCCAGTAACAAAGACATACACTGATACCAAGTCACAAAGACATACACCGATACCCAGGAACACAGACACACACTGACACTCAGTAACAAAGACATACACTGATACCAAGTCACAAAGACATACACTGATACCCAGTAACGCAGACACACATTGACACCCAATAACAAAGACATACACTGATACCAAGTCACAAAGACAAACACTGATACCCAGTAACACAGACACACACTGACACCAAGAAACAAAGACATACACTGACACCAAGTAACAAAGACATACACTTACACCAAGTAACAAAGACATACACTTACACCAAGTAACAAAAACAGACAATTACACAAAGTATCAAAGACATACACTTACACCAAGTATTTTGACATACACTGACACCCAGTAACAAAGATATACACTGATACCAAGTCACAAAGATATACACTGATACCCAGTAACACAGACACACAAAGACACCCAGTAACAAAGACATACACTGACACCAAGTAACAAAGACATATACTTTCACCATGTAACAAAGACAGACAATTACACCAAGTAACAAACACATACACTGTCACCAAGTAACAAAGACATACACTGATACCCAGTAACACAGACACACACATACACCAAGTAACAAAGACAGACACTGACACCCAGTAACGCAAACACACACGTACACCAAGTAACAAAGACATGCACTTACACCAAGTAACGCAGACATACTCTTACACATTGTATTTTGACTTACACCAAGTCACAAACACATACACTGACACCAAGTAACAAAGTCATACACTTACACCAAGTAACAAAGACATACACTGATACCCAGTAACACAGACACACACTGACACCCAGTTAGAAACACACACTGACCCCCAGTAACACAGACACACATTGACCCACAGTAACACAGACATACACTGCACCAAGTCACAAAAACACACAATGACAACCAGTAACAAAGACATACACTGACACCAAGTCACAAAGACATACACTGATACACAGACACACACTTACACCAAGTAACACAGACATACTCTTACACCAAGTATTTTGTCTTACACTTACACCAAGTAACAAAGACATACACTGATACCGTTTAACACAGACACACACTTACACCAAGTAACAAAGACAGACACTGATACCCAGTAACACAGACACACACTTACACCAAGTAAAAAAGACATACTCATACACCAAGTAACACAGACATACACATACACCATGTATTTTGAGTTACACTTACAACAAGTAACAAAGACATACACTGACACCCAGTAACTAAGACATACAGTGACACCAAGTCACAAACACATACAATGACACCAAGCAACAAAGACATACACTTACACCAAGTAACAAAGACATACACTGATACCCAGTAACACAGTCCCACACTGACACCCAGTTAGAAACACACACTGACCCCCAGTAACACAAACACACACTGACCCCCAGTAACACAGACATACACTGACACCAAGTCACAAAGACACACACTGACACCCAGTAACAAAGACATACACTGACACCAAGTCACAAAGACATACACTGATACACAGACACACACTTACACCAAGTAACACAGACATACACTGACACCAAGTAACAAAGACATACACTGATACCCAGTATCACAGACACACACTTACAGGAAGTAACAAAGACATACACTGACACCAAGTCACAAAGACACACACTGACACCCAGGAACAAAGACATACACTGACACCAAGTCACAAAGACATACACTGATACCCAGGAACACAGACACACACTGACACCCAGTAACAAAGACTTACACTGATACCAAGTCACAAAGACATACACTGATACCCAGGAACACAGACACACACTGACACCCAGTAACAAAGACTTACACTGACACCCAGTAACAAAGACATACACTGATACCAAGTCACAAAGACATACACTGACACCCAGTAACACAGACACACACTTAAGTCAAGTAACAAAGACATACACTGACACCAAGTCACAAAGAAACACGCTGACCCCAGTAACACAGACATACACTGACACCAAGTCACAAAGACATATACTGATACCCAGGAACACAGACACACACTGACACCCAGTAACAAAGCCATACACTGATACCAAGTCACAAAGACATACACTGATACCCAGTAACACAGACACACACTGACACCCAGTAACAAAGACATACACTGATACCAAGTCACAAAAACATACACTGATACCCAGTAACACAGACACACACTGACACCCAGAAACAAAGACATACACTGACACCAAGTCACAAAGACATACACTGATACCCAGTAACACAGACACACACTGAAACCAAGTAACAAAGACATAGACTGACACCAAGTCACAAAGACACACGCTGAACCCAGTAACAAAGACAGACACTGACACCAAGTCACAAAGACACACACTGACACCCTGTAACAAAGACATACACTGACACCAAGTCACAAAGACATACACTGATACACAGACACACACTTGCACCAAGTAACACAGACATACACTGACACCAAGTCACAAAGACACACACTGACACCCAGTAACAAAGACATACACTGACACCAAGTCACAAAGACATACACTGATACCCAGGAACACAGACACACACTGACACCCAGTAACAAAGACATACACTGCTACCAAGTCACAGAGACATACACTGATACCCAGTAACACAGACACACACTGACACCCAGTAACAAAGATATACACTGATACCAAGTCACAAAGACATACACTGATACCCAGTAACACAGACACACACAGACACCCAGTAACAAAGACATACACTGACACCAAGTAACAAAGACATATACTTACACCAAGTAACAAAGACAGACAATTACACCAAGTAACAAACACATACACTGTCACCAAGTAACAAAGACATACACTGATACCCAGTAACACAGACACACACATACACCAAGTAACAAAGACAGACACTGATACCCAGTAACGCAAACACACACGTACACGAAGTAACAAAGACATGCACTTACACCAAGTAACACAGACATACTCTTACACAATGTATTTTGACTTACACTTACACCTAGTCACAAACACATACACTGACACCAAGTAACAAAGTCATACACTTACACCAAGTAACAAAGACATACACTGATACCCAGTAACACAGACACACACTGACACCCAGTTAGAAACACACACTGACCCCCAGTAACACAGACACACATTGACCCACAGTAACACAGACATACACTGACACCAAGTCACAAAGACACACAATGACAACCAGTAACAAAGACATACACTGACACCAAGTCACAAAGACATACACTGATACACAGACACACACTTACACCAAGTAACACAGACATACACTTACACCATTAACACAGACATACTCTTACACCAAGTATTTTGTCTTACACTTACACCAAGTAACAAAGACATACACTGATACCGTTTAACACAGACACACACTTCCACCAAGTAACAAAGACAGACACTGATACCCAGTAACACAGACACACACTTACACCAAGTAACAAAGACATACACATACACCAAGTAACACAGACATACACATACACCATGTATTTTGAGTTACACTTACAACAAGTAACAAAGACATGCACTGACACCCAGTAACAAAGACATACTGTGACACCAAGTCACAAACACATACAATGACACCAAGTAACAAAGACATACACTTACACCAAGTAACAAAGACATACACTGATACCCAGTAACACAGTCCCACACTGACACCCAGTTAGAAACACACACTGACCCCCAGTAACACAGACACACACTGACCCCCAGTAACACAGACATACACTGACACCAAGTCACAAACACATACACTGATACACAGACACACACTTACACCAAGTAACACAGACATACACTGACACCAAGTAACAAAGACATACACTGATATCCAGTATCACAGACACACACTTACAGGAAGTAACAAAGACATACACTGACACCAAGTCACAAAGACATACACTGATACACAGACACACACTTACACCAAGTAACACAGACATACACTGACACCAAGTAACAAAGACATACACTGATATCCAGTATCACAGACACACACTTACAGGAAGTAACAAAGACATACACTGACACCAAGTCACAAAGACACACACTGACACCCAGTAACAAAGACATACACTGACACCAAGTCACAAAGACATACACTGATACCCAGGAACACAGACACACACTGACACCCAGTAACAAAGACATACACTGATACCAAGTCACAAAGACATACACTGATACCCAGTAACACAGACACACACTGACACCCATTAACAAAGACATACACTGATACCAAGTCACAAGGACATACACTGATACCCAGTAACACAGACACACACTGACACCCAGTAACAGAGACATACACTGATACCAAGTCACTAAGACATGCACTGATACCCAGTAACTCAGACACACACTGACACCAAGTAACAAAGACATACACTGACACCAAGTAACAAAGACATACACTTACACCAAGTAACAAAGACACAGACTTACGCCAAGGAACACAGACATACACTGACACCAAGTAACAAAGACATACACTTACACCAAGTAACAAAGACAGACAATTACACCAAGTAACAAAGACATACACTTACACCAAGTATTTTGACATACACTGATACCCAGTAACACAGACACACACTTGCACCAAGTAACAAATGCATACACTTACACCAAGTAACAAAGACATACACAGACACCAAGTAACAAAGACATACTCAGATACCCAGTAACAAAGACACACACTTACACCAAGTATCACAGACATACACAGACACCAACTAACAAAGACATACACTGATACCCAGTAACACAGACAAACACTTACACCAAATAACACAGACATACACTGACACCAAGTAACAAAGACATACACTTACACCAACTAACAAAGACACACACTTACACCAAGTAACACAGACCTACAATGACACCAAGTAACAAAGACATTCACTGATACCCAGTAACACAGACACACACTTGCACCAAGTAACAAATGCATACACTTACACCAAGTAACAAAGACATACACAGACACCAAGTAACAAAGACATACACAGATACCCAGTAACACAGACACACACTTACACCAAGTATCAAAGACATACTCTGACACCAAGTAACAAAGACATACACTTACACCAAGTAACAAAGACATACACTTAGACCAGGTCACAAAGACATACACTGACACCAAGTAACGAAGACATACACTTACACCAAGTAACACAGACATACACTTACACCAAGTAACAAAGACACACACTTACACCAAGTAACACAGACATACACTGACACCAAGTAACAAAGACATACACTCATACCCAGTAACACAGACACACACTTACACCAAGAAACAAAGACTGACACTGATACCCAGTAACACAGACACACACTTACACCAGCTCACAAAGACACACACTGACACCCAGTAACAAAGACAGACACTGATACCCAGTAACACAGACACACACTTACACCTTTTAACAAAGACAGTCACTGATACCCAGTAACACAGACACACACTTACACCAAGTCACAAAGACATACACTGACACCCAGTAACAAAGACATAGACTGACACCCAGTAACAAAGAAACACACTGACACCAAGTAACAAAGACATATACTGATACCCAGTAACACAGACACACACTTACACCAAGTAACAAAAACAAACACTGACACCAAGTAACAAATACATACACTGGCACCAATTAACAAAGACATACACTGATACCCAGTAACACAGACACACACTTACACCAAGTAACAAAGAAATACACTGACACCAAGTAACAAAGACATTCACTTACACCAAGTAACAAAGACATACACTGACACCAAGTAACAGACATACACTGACACCAACTAACAAAGACATACACTGACACCAATTAACAAGGACATACACTGATACCAAGTAACACAGACAAACACTTACACCAAGTAACACAGACATACACTGACACCAAGTAACAAAGACATATACTGACACCCAGGAACACAGATACACACTGACACCCAGTAACTCAGAGAAACGGTGACACCAAGTAACAAAGACACACACTGACACCAAGTAACACAGAGATACACTGACACCAAGTAACAAAGACATCCACTTACACCAAGTACAAAGATATGCACTGACACCAAGTAACAAAGACATGCACTTACACCAAGTAACAAAGACATACACTGATACCCAGTAACACAGACACACACTTTCACCAAGGAACAAAGACACACACTGACACCCTGTAACAATGACAGACACTGATACCTAGTAACACAGACACACACTTACACCAAGTAACAAAGACAGACACTGATACCCAGTAACACAGACACACACTTACACCAATTCACAAAGGCATTCACTGACACCCAGTAACAAAGACATAGACTGACACCCAGTAACAAAGACACACACTTACACCAAGTAACAGACATACACTGACACCAACTAACAAAGACATACACTGACACCAATTAACAAGGACATACACTGATACCAAGTAACACAGACAAACACTTACACCAAGTAGCAAAGACATACACTGACACCAATTAACAAAGACATACACTGATACCCAGTAACACAGACAAACACTTACACCAACTAACAAAGACATACACTGACACCAAGTAACAAAGACATACACTTACAACAAGTAACAAAGACATACACTGTCACCAAGTAACAAAGACATGCACTTACACCAAGTAACAAAGACATGCACTTACACCAAGTAAGAAAGACACACACTTACACCAAGTAACACAGACACCAAGTAACAAAGACATACACTGATAATCATCAACACAGACACACTGTTACACCAACTAACAAAGACAGACACTGATACCCAGTAACACAGACACACACTTACGCCAAGTATCAAAGACATACACTGACACCAAGTAACAAAGAAATACACTGACACCAAGTAACAAAGACATACACTGACACCAAGTAAAAAAGACATGCACTTACACCAACTAACATAGACACACACTTACACCAAGTAACACAGACATACACAGACACCAAGTAACAAAGACATGCACTTACACCAAGTAAGAAAGACACACACTTACACCAAGTAACACAGACACCAAGTAACAAAGACAAACACTGACACCCAGCAACACAGACACACTCTTACACCAAGTAACAAAGACAGACACTGATACCCAGTAACACAGACACACACTTACGCCAAGTATCAAAGACATACACTGACACCAAGTAACAAAGACATACACTTACACCAAGTCACAAAGACATACACTGACACCAAGTAACAAAGACATACACTTACCCCAAGTAACACAGACATACACTAACACCAAGAAACAAAGACACACACTTACACCAAGTAACACAGACAAACACTGATACCCAATAACACAGACACACACTTACACAAACTAACACAGACTTACACTGACACCAAGTAACAAAGACATACACTGATACCCAGTAACACAGACACACACTTACACCAAGTCACAAAGACATACACTGACACACAGTAACAAAGACAGACACTGAAACCCAGTAACAAAGACACACACTGACACCAAGTAACAAAGACACACACTGACACCCAGTAACAAAGACATACACTGATACCCAGTAACACAGACACACACTTACACCAAGTTTCAAAGACATGCACTGACACCAAGTAACAAAGACATAAACTGACACCAAGTAACAAAGACATACACTGACACCAAGTAACAAAGACATACACTTACACCAAGTAACAAAGAAATACACTGACACCAAGTAACAAAGACATAAACTTACACCAAGTAACACAGACATACACTGACACCAAGTAACAAAGACAGACACTGACACCAAGTAACAAAGACACAAACTTACACCAAGTAACACAGACATACACTGACACCAAGTATCAAAGACATACACCGACACCAAGTAACAAAGACATACACTGATACCAAGTAACAAAGACAGACACTGATATCCAGTAACACAGCCAAACACTTACACCAGGTCACAAAGACACACACTGACACACAGTAACAAAGACTCACACTGATAACCAGTAACACAGACACACACTTACACCAAGTCACAATTACATACACTGATACCCAGTAACACAGACACACACTTACACCAAGTAACAAAGACATACACTGATACCCAGTAGCAAAGACATACACTGACACCAAGTAACAAAGACACAAACTTACACCAAGTAACATCGACATACACTGACACCAAGTAACAAAGACAGACACTTACACCAAGTAACAAAGTCATACACTGATACCCAGTAACACAGACACACACTTTCACCAAGTAACAAAGACAGACACTGATACCCAGTAACACAGACACGCACTTACACCAAGTCACAAAGACATACACTGACACCCAGTAACAAAGACATACACTGACTCCCAGTAACAAAGACACACACTGACACCGAGTAACAAAACATACACTGATACCCAGTAAAACAGACACACGGTTACACCAAGTAACAAAGACATACACTGACACCAAGTAACAAAGACACACACTTACACCAAGTAACAAAGACATACACTGACACCAAGTAACAAAGACATACACTTACACCAAGTAACAAAGACATTCACTGATACCCAGTAACACAGACACAGACTTACACCAAGTAACAAAGACATACACTGACACCAAGTAACAAAGACATACAATTGCACCAAGTATAAAAGACATACACTGACACCAAGTAACAAAGACAGGCACTGATACCCAGTAACACAGACACACACTTACACCAAGTACCAAAGACATACACTGACACCATGTAACAAAGACATACACTGACACCAATTAACAAAGACATACACTGACACCAAGTAACAAAGACATGCACTTACACCAACTAACATAGACACACACTTACACCAAGTAACACAGACATACACTGACACCAAGTAACAAAGACATGCACTTAAACCAGGTAAGAAAGACACACACTTACACCAAGTAACACAGACACCAAGTAACAAAGACATACACTGATACCCAGCAACACAGACACACTCTTACACCAAGTAACAAAGACATACACTGACACCAAGTAACAAAGAAATACACTTACACCAAGTAACAAAGACATACACTGACACCAAGTAACAAAGACATACACTTACACCAAGTCAAAAAGACATACACTGACACCAAGTAACAAAGACATACACTTACACCAGGTAACACAGACATACACTAACACCAAGTAACAAAGAAACACACTTACACCAAGTAACACAGACATACACTGATACCCAATAACACAGACACACACTTACACAAACTAAGACAGACATACACTGACACCAAGTAACAAAGACATACACTGATACCCAGTAACACAGACACACACTTACACCAAGTAACAAAGACAGACACTGATACCCAGTAACACAGACACACACTTGCACCAAGTAACAAATGCATACGCTTACACCAAGTTACAAAGACATACACAGACACCAAGTAACAAAGACATACACAGATACCCAGTAACAAAGACACACACTTACACCAAGTATCACAGACATACACAGACACCAAGTAACAAAGACATAAACTGACACCAAGTAACAAAGACATACACTGACACCAAGTAACAAAGACATACACTTACACCAAGTAACAAAGAAATACACTGACACCAAGTAACAAAGACATAAACTTACACCAAGTAACACAGACATACACTGACACCAAGTAACAAAGACAGACACTGACACCAAGTAACAAAGACACAAACTTACACCAAGTAACACAGACATACACTGACACCAAGTATCAAAGACATACACCGACACCAAGTAACAAAGACATACACTGATACCAAGTAACAAAGACAGACACTGATATCCAGTAACACAGCCAAACACTTACACCAGGTCACAAAGACACACACTGACACACAGTAACAAAGACTCACACTGATAACCAGTAACACAGACACACACTTACACCAAGTCACAATTACATACACTGATACCCAGTAACACAGACACACACTTACACCAAGTAACAAAGACATACACTGATACCCAGTAGCAAAGACATACACTGACACCAAGTAACAAAGACACAAACTTACACCAAGTAACATCGACATACACTGACACCAAGTAACAAAGACAGACACTTACACCAAGTAACAAAGTCATACACTGATACCCAGTAACACAGACACACACTTTCACCAAGTAACAAAGACAGACACTGATACCCAGTAACACAGACACGCACTTACACCAAGTCACAAAGACATACACTGACACCCAGTAACAAAGACATACACTGACTCCCAGTAACAAAGACACACACTGACACCGAGTAACAAAACATACACTGATACCCAGTAAAACAGACACACGGTTACACCAAGTAACAAAGACATACACTGACACCAAGTAACAAAGACACACACTTACACCAAGTAACAAAGACATACACTGACACCAAGTAACAAAGACATACACTTACACCAAGTAACAAAGACATTCACTGATACCCAGTAACACAGACACAGACTTACACCAAGTAACAAAGACATACACTGACACCAAGTAACAAAGACATACAATTGCACCAAGTATAAAAGACATACACTGACACCAAGTAACAAAGACAGGCACTGATACCCAGTAACACAGACACACACTTACACCAAGTACCAAAGACATACACTGACACCATGTAACAAAGACATACACTGACACCAATTAACAAAGACATACACTGACACCAAGTAACAAAGACATGCACTTACACCAACTAACATAGACACACACTTACACCAAGTAACACAGACATACACTGACACCAAGTAACAAAGACATGCACTTAAACCAGGTAAGAAAGACACACACTTACACCAAGTAACACAGACACCAAGTAACAAAGACATACACTGATACCCAGCAACACAGACACACTCTTACACCAAGTAACAAAGACATACACTGACACCAAGTAACAAAGAAATACACTTACACCAAGTAACAAAGACATACACTGACACCAAGTAACAAAGACATACACTTACACCAAGTCAAAAAGACATACACTGACACCAAGTAACAAAGACATACACTTACACCAGGTAACACAGACATACACTAACACCAAGTAACAAAGAAACACACTTACACCAAGTAACACAGACATACACTGATACCCAATAACACAGACACACACATACACAAACTAAGACAGACATACACTGACACCAAGTAACAAAGACATACACTGATACCCAGTAACACAGACACACACTTACACCAAGTAACAAAGACAGACACTGATACCCAGTAACACAGACACACACTTGCACCAAGTAACAAATGCATACGCTTACACCAAGTTACAAAGACATACACAGACACCAAGTAACAAAGACATACACAGATACCCAGTAACAAAGACACACACTTACACCAAGTATCACAGACATACACAGACACCAACTAACAAAGACATACACTGATACCCAGTAACACAGACAAACACTTACACCAAATAACACAGACATACACTGACACCAAGTAACAAAGACATACACTTACACCAACTAACAAAGACACACACTTACACCAAGTAACACAGACCTACAATGACACCAAGTAACAAAGACATACACAGATACCCAGTAACACAGACACACACTTACACCAAGTATCAAAGACATACTCTGACACAAGTAACAAAGACACACACTTACACCAAGTAACACAGACATACACTGATACCCAATAACACAGACACACACTTACACAAACTAACACAGACATACACTGACACCAAGTAACAAAGACTTACACTGATACCCAGTAACACAGACACACACTTACACCAAGTAACAAAGACAGACACTGATACCCAGTAACACAGACACACACTTGCACCAAGTAACAAATGCATACACTTACACCAAGTAACAAAGACATACACTTACACCAAGTAACAAAGACATACACTTACACCAAGTCACAAAGACATACACTGACACCAAGTAACGAAGACTTACACTTACACCAAGTAACACAGACATACACTTACACCAAGTAACAAAGACACACACTTACACCAAGTAACACAGACATACACTGACACCAAGTCACAAAGACATACACTGATACCCAGTAACACAGACACACACTTACACCAAGAAAGAAGACTGACACTGATACCCAGTAACACAGACACACACTTACACCAGCTCACAAAGACACACACTGACACCCAGTAACAAAGACAGACACTGATACCCAGTAACACAGACACACACTTACACCTTTTAACAAAGACAGTCACTGATACCCAGTAACACAGACACACACTTACACCAAGTCACAAAGACATACACTGACACCCAGTAACAAAGACATAGACTGACACCCAGTAACAAAGAAACACACTGACACCAAGTAACAAAGACATATACTGATACCCAGTAACACAGACACACACTTACACCAAGTAACAAAGACAAACACTGACACCAAGTAACAAATACATACACTGGCACCAATTAACAAAGACATACACTGATACCCAGTAACACAGACACACACATTACACCAAGTAACAAAGACATACACTGACACCAAGTAACAAAGACATTCACTTACACCAAGTAACAAAGACATACACTGACACCAAGTAACAAAGACATACACTGATACCCAGTAACAGAGGCACACACCTACACCAAGTAACAAAGACATACACTAATACCCAGTAACACAGACACACACTTACACCAAGTAACACAGACATACACTGACACCAAGTAACAAAGACATATACTGACACCCAGGAACACAGATACACACTGACACCCAGTAACACAGAGAAACGGTGACACCAAGTAACAAAGACACACACTGACACCAAGTAACACAGAGATACACTGACACCAAGTAACAAAGACATCCACTTACACCAAGTACAAAGACATACACTGACACCAAGTAACACAGACACACACTTTCACCAAGGAACAAAGACACACACTGACACCCTGTAACAATGACAGACACTGATACCCAGTAACACAGACACACACTTACACCAATTCACAAAGGCATTCACTGACACCCAGTAACAAAGACATAGACTGACACCCAGTAACAAAGACACACACTTACACCAAGTAACAGACATACACTGACACCAATTAACAAAGACATACACTGATACCCAGTAACACAGACAAACACTTACACCAACTAACAAAGACATACACTGACACCAAGTAACAAAGACATACACTTACACCAAGTAACAAAGACATACACTGACACCAAGTAACAAAGACATGCACTTACACCAAGTAACAAAGACATGCACTTACACCAAGTAAGAAAGACACACACTTACACCAAGTAACACAGACAACAAGTAACAAAGACATACACTGATAATCAGCAACACAGACACACTCTTACACCAACTAACAAAGACAGACACTGATACCCAGTAACACAGACACACACTTACGCCAAGTATCAAAGACATACACTGACACCAAGTAACAAAGAAATACACTTACATCAAGTAACAAAGACATACACTGACACCAAGTAAAAAAGACATGCCCTTACACCAACTAACATAGACACACACTTACACCAAGTAACACAGACATACACTGACACCAAGTAACAAAGACATGCACTTACACCAAGTAAGAAAGACACACACTTACACCAAGTAACACAGACACCAAGTAACAAAGACAAACACTGATACCCAGCAACACAGACACACTCTTACACCAAGTAACAAAGACAGACACTGATAGCCAGTAACACAGACACACACTTACGCCAAGTATCAAAGACATACACTGACACCAAGTAACAAAGAAATACACTTACACCAAGTAACAAAGACATACACTGACACCAAGTAACAAAGACATACACTTACACCAAGTCACAAAGACATACACTGACACCAAGTAACAAAGACATACACTTACCCCAAGTAACACAGACATACACTAACACCAAGAAACAAAGACACACACTTACACCAAGTAACACAGACAAACACTGATACCCAATAACACAGACACACACTTACACAAACTAACACAGACATACACTGACACCAAGTAACAAAGACATACACTGATACCCAGTAACACAGACACACACTTACACCAAGTAACAAAGACAGACACTGATACCCAGTAACACAGACACACACTTACACCAAGTCACAAAGACATACACTGACACCCAGTAACAAAGACAGACACTGATACCCAGTAACAAAGACACACACTGACACCAAGTAACAAAGACACACACTGACACCAAGTAACAAAGACATACACTGATACCCAGTAACACAGACACACACTTACACCAAGTAACAAAGACATGCACTGACACCAAGTAACAAAGACATACACTGACACCAAGTAACAAAGACATTCACTGACACCAAGTAACAAAGACATACACTTACACCAAGTAACAAAGACATACACTGACACCAAGTAACAAAGACATACACTTTCACCAAGTAACACAGACATGCACTTACACCAAGTAACAAAGACATACACTGACACCAAGTAACAAAGACATACACTGATACCCAGTTACACAGACACAAACTTACACCAAGTATCAAAGACAGACACTGATACCCAGTAACACAGACACACACTTACACCAAGTCACAAAGACACACACTGACACCCAGTAACAAAGACAGACACTGATACCCAGTAACACAGACACACACTTACACCAAGTTAATGGGTTTTTGATGGTCGGCTAACAATCGGTGGGCCGAAGGGCCTGTTTCAGGGCTGTATCTCGAAACTAAACTAAATACTGACACCTAGTGTCACAGACACACACTGAAACCCAGGAACACAGAAACACACTGACACCCAGTAACACAGAGAAACACTGACACCAAGTAACGAAGACATACACTGACACCCAGTAACCAAGACATACACTTACACCAAGTAACAAAGACATACACTGATACCCAATAACACAGACACACAGTTACACCAACTAACACAGACATACACTGACACCAAGTATCAAAGACATACACTGACACCCAGGAACACAGGTACACACTGACACCCAGTAACACAGAGAAACACTTACACCAAGTAACAAAGACAGACACTGATACCCAGTAACAAAGACACAAACTTACACCAAGTCACAAAGACATGCACTGACACCCAGTAACAAAGACACACACTGACGACAAGTAACAAAGACATACACTGATACCCAGTAACACAGACACACACTTACACCAAGTAACAAAGACATACACTGACATCAATTAACAACGACATACACTGATACCCAGTAACACAGACACACACTTACACCAAGTAACAAAGACATACACTGACACCAAGTAACAAAGACATACACTTACACCAAGTAAAAAAGACATACACTGACACCAAGTAACAAAGACATACACTGATACCCAGTAACACAGACACACACTTACACCAACTAACAAAGACATACACTGATATCCAGTTACACTGACACACACTTACACCAATAACACAGACACACACAGACATCAAGTAACAAAGACATACACTGATACCCAGTAACACAGACACACACTTACACCAAGTAACAAAGACAAACACTGACACCAAGTAACAAAGACATACACTTACACCAAGTAACAAGGACATACACTGACACCAAGTAACAAAGACATACACTTACACCAAGTAAAAAAGACATACACTGACACCAAGTAACAAAGACATACACTGATACCCAGTAACACAGACACGCACTTACACCAACTAACAAAGACGTACACTGATACCCAGTTACACTGACACACACTTACACCAAGTAACACAGACACACACAGACATCAAGTAACAAAGGCATACACTGATACCCAGTAACACAGACACACACTTACACCAAGTAACAAAGACATACAAAGATACCCAGTAACCAAGACATACGCTGACACCAAGTAACAAAGACATCCACTTACACCAAGCAACAAAGACATACATTGATACCCAGTAACAATGACATACATTGATACCCAGCAACACAGACACGCACTGACACCCAGTAACAAAGACATACACTGAGACCCAGTAACACAGACACGCACTGACACCCAGTAACAAAGACATACACTGACACCAAGTCACAAAGACATAGACTGACACCAAGTAACATAGACATACACTGATACCAAGTAACACAGACACACACTGACACCAAGTAAAAAAGACATACACTGATACCCAGTAACACAGACACACACTGACACCCAGTAACAAAGACATACACTGACACCAAGTCAGAATGACATAGACTGACACCAAGTAACATAGACATACACTGATACCCAGTAACACAGACACACACTTACACCAAGTAACAAAGACAGACACTGATACCCAGAAACACAGACACACCCTTAAACCAAGTCACAAAGACATACACTGACACCCAGTAACAAAGACAGACACTGATACCCAGTAACACAGACAGGCACTGACACCCAGTAACAAAGACATACACTGACACCAAGTCACAAAGACATACACTGACACCAAGTAACAAAGAAATACACTGACACCAAGTAACAAAGACATACACTGATACCCAGTAACACAGACACACTCTTACACCAAGTAACAAAGACATACACTGAAACCCATTAACACAGACACACACTTACACCAAGTAACAATGACATACACAGACACCCAGTAACACAGACACGCACTGACAACCAGTAACAAAGACATACACTGACACCAAGTCAAAAGACATTCACTGAAACCCAGTAATACAGACACGCACTGACACCCAGTAACAAAGACATACACTGACACCAAGTCAAAAGACATACACTGATAACCAGTAACACAGACACACACTTACACCAAGTAACAAAGACATACACTGACACCAAGTAACAAAGGCATACACTTCCACCAAGTAAAAAAGACATACACTGACACCACGTAACAAAGACATACACTTACACCAAGTAAAAAAGACATACACTGACACCAAGTAACAAAGACATACACTGATACCCAGTAACACAGACACACACTTACACCAAGTAACAAAGACATACACTGATACCCAGTTACACTGAAACACACTTCCACCAAGTAACACAGACACACACAGACACCAAGTATCAAAGACATACACTGATACCCAGTAACACAGATACTCACTGACACCCAGTAACACAGAGAAACACTTACACCAAGTAACAGAGACAGACACTGATACCCAGTAACACAGACACAAACTTGCACCAAGTCACAAAGACATGCACTGACACCCAGTAACAAAGACACACACTGACGACAAGTAACAAAGACATACACTGATACCCAGTAACACAGACACACACTTAGACAAAGTAACAAAGACATACACTGACACCAAGTAACAAAGACATACACTTACACCAAGTAAAAAAGACATACACTGACACCAAGTAACAAAGACATACACTGATACCCAGTAACACAGACACACACTTACACCAACTAACAAAGACATACACTGCTACCCAGTTACACTGACACACACTTACACTAAGTAACACAGACACACACTGACACCAAGTAACAAAGACATACACTTACACCAAGTAACAAGGACATACACTGACACCAAGTAACAAAGACATACACTTACACCAAGTAAAAAAGACTTACACTGACACCAAGTAACAAAGACATACACTGATACCCAGGAACACAGACACACACTTACACCAACTAACAAAGAGATACCCTGATACCCAGTTACACTGACACACACTTACACCAAGTAACACAGACACACACAGACATCAAGTAACAAAGGCATACACTGATACCCAGTAACACAGACACACACTTACACCAAGTAACAAAGACATACAAAGATACCCAGTAACCAATACATACACTTACACCAAGTAACACAGACATACGCTGACACCAAGTAACAAAGACATACACTGACACCAAGTAACAAAGACATACATTGATACCCAGTCACAATGACATACATTGATACCCAGCAACACAGACACGCACTGACACCCAGTAACAAAGACATACACTGAGACCCAGTAACACAGACACGCACTGACACCCAGTAACAAAGACATACACTGACAGCAAGTAACAAAGACATACACTGATACCCAGTAACACAGACACACACTGACACCCAGTAACAAAGACATACACTGACACCAAGTCAGAATGACATAGACTGACACCAAGTAACATAGACATACACTGATACCCAGTAACACAGACACACACTTACACCAAGTAACAAAGACAGACACGGATACCCAGAAACACAGACACACCCTTAAACCAAGTCACAAAGACATACACTGACACCCAGTAACAAAGACAGACACTGATACCCAGTAACAAAGACATACACTGATACCCAGTAACAAAGACATACACTGACACCAAGTCACAAAGACATACACTGACACCAAGTAACAAAGAAATACACTGACACCAAGTAACAAAGACATACACTGATACCCAGTAACACAGACACAAACTTACACCAAGTAACAAAGACATACACTGATACCCACACACTGACACCCAGTAACACAGAGAAACACTGATAAACAGTAACAAAGACATACACTGACAGCAAGTAACACAGACGCACACTGACACCCAGTAACAAAGACACACACTTACGCCAGGTAACACAGACATACACTGATAACCAGTAACACAGACACACACTGACACCAAGTAACAAAGACATACACTGACAACAAGTAACAAAGACATACACTTACATCAAGTAACAAATACACACACTTACACCAAGTAACACAGACATACACTGACACCAAGTAACAGTGACAGATAATTACACCAAGTAACAAAGACATACACTTACACCAAGTATTTTGACATACACTGACACCAGGTCACAAAGACATACACTGACACCAAGTCACAAAGACACACACTGACACCCAGTACCAAAGACATACACTGACACCAAGTCACAAAGAAATACACTGATACCCAGTAACATAGACACACACTTACACCAAGTAACACAGACATACACTGACACCAAGTAACAAAGACATGCACTGATACCCAGTAACACAGACACACCCTTACACCAAGTAACAAAGACATACACTGCTACCCAGTAACACAGACACACACGGACACCCAGTAACAAAGACACACACTGACACCCAGTAGCACAAACAAACACACTGACACCAAGTAACACAGACATACACTGATACCCAGTAACACAGGCACACACTGGGGGGGCGGGGGGGTGTGGCACATTGGCGCAGTGGTTAGCACCGCAGCCACACAGCTCCTGGAACCCGGGTTCTATTCTGGGTACTGCATCTGCGGAGTTTGCAAGTTCTCCCTGTGTCTGCGTGGGTTTCCTCCGGGTGCTCCGGTTTCCTCCCACATGCCAAAGACTAGCAGGTTGATAGGTTAATTGGCCATCATAAATTGCCCCTAGTATAGGGAGGTGGTAGGGAAAAATATAGGGACAGGTGGGGATGTGATAGGAATACGGGATTACTGTAGGATTAGTATAAATGGATGGTTGATGGTAGGCACAGACTCGGTGGGCCAAAGGGCCTGTTTAAGTGCTGTATCTCTAAACTAAACTAAATACTGACTCCTAGTGTCACTGACACCCAGTAACACAAACAAACACACACTGACACCCAGTAAGACAGAGAAACACTGATACACACTAACAAAGACATACACTGACACCAAGTAACAAAGACATACACTTACATCAAGTAACAAAGACACACACTTACACCAAGTAACACAGACATACACTGACACCAAGTAACAAAGACAGACAATTACACCAAGTAACAAAGACATACACTTACACCACGTATTTTGACATATACCGACACCAGGTCACAAAGACATACACTGACACAAAGTCACAAAGACACACACTGACACCCAGTACCAAAGACATACACTGACACCAAGTCACAAAGAAATACACTGATACCCAGTAACATAGACACACACTTACACCCAGTAACACAGACATACACTGACACCAAGTAACAAAGACATGCACTGATACCCAGTAACACAGACACACCCTTACACCAAGTAACAAAGACAGACACTGCTACCCAGTAACACAGACACACACGGACACCCAGTAACAAAGACACACACTGACACCCAGTAACACAAACAAACACACTGACACCAAGTAACACAGACATACACTGATATCCAGTAACACAGGCACACACTGGGTGGGGTGGGGGGGTGGCACATTGGCGCAGTGGTTAGCACCGCAGCTTCACAGCTCCTGGAACCCGGGTTCTATTCTGGGTACTGCCTGTGCGGAGTTTGCAAGTTCTCCCTGTGTCTGCGTGGGTTTCCTCCGGCTGCTCCGGTTTCCTCCCACATGCCAAAGATTAGCAGGTAGATAGGTTAATTGGCCATCATAAATTGCCCCGAGTATAGGTAGGTGGTATGGAAAAATATAGGGACAGGTGGGGATGTGATAGGAATACGGGATTACTGTCGGATTATTATAAATGGGTGGTTGATGGTAGGCACAGACTCGGTGGGTCAAAGGGCCTGTTTAAGTGCTGTATCTCTAAACTAAACTAAATACTGACTCCTAGTGTCACTGACACCCAGTAACACAAACAAACACACACTGACACCCAGTAAGACAGAGAAACACTGATACACAGTAACAAAGACATACACTGACACCAAGTAACAAAGACCCACACTTCCACCAAGCAACACAGAAACACACTGACACGCAGTAACACAAACAAACACACTGACACCAAGTAACACAGACATAGTCTGATACCCAGTAACACAGGCAGACACTGGGGTGGGGCACATTGGCGCAGTGGTTAGCACCGCAGCCTCACAGCTCCAGGGACCCGGGTTCGATTCTGGGTTCTGCCTGTGCGGAGTTTGCAAGTTCTCCCTGTGTCTGCGTGGGTTTCCTCTGGGTGCTCCGGTTTCCTCCCTCATGCCAAAGACTTGAAGGTTGATAGGTTAATTGGCCATCATAAATTGCCCCTAGTATAGGTAGGTGGCAGGAAAATATATAGGGACAGGTGGGGATGTGATAGGAATACGGGATTAGTGTAGGATTAGTATAAATGGGTGGTTGATGGTCGGCACAGACTCGGTGGGCCGAAGGGCCTGTTTAAGTGTTCGATCTCTAAACTAAACTAAATACTGACACCTAGTGTCACAGATACACACTAACACCAGTAACACAAACAAACACACACTGACACCCAGTAACACAGAGAAACACTGACACCCAGTAACACAGACACACACTGACACCCAGTAACAAAGACGTACACTGATACCAAGTCACAAAGACTTACACTGATAACCAGTAACACAGACACACACTGACACCAAGTAACAAAGACATACACTGACACCAAGTAACAAAGACACACACTTACACCAAGTAACACAGACATACACTGACACCAAGTAACAAAGACAGACAATTACACCAAGTAACAAAGACATACATTTACACCAAGTATTTTGACATACACTGACACCAGGTCACAAAGACATACACTGACACCAAGTCACAAAGACACACACTGACACCCAGTACCAAAGACATACACTGACACCAAGTCACAAAGAAATACACTGATACCCAGTAACACAGACACACACTTACACCAAGTAACACAGACATACACTGACACCAAGTAACAAAGACATGCACTGATACCCAGTAACACAGACACACCCTTACACCAAGTAACAAAGACAGACACTGCTACCCAGTAACATAGACACACACGGACACCCAGTAACAAAGACACACACTGACACCCAGTAACACAAACAAACACACTGACACCAAGTAACACAGACATACACTGACACCCATTAACACTCTCACACACTGAGTGGGAGGGGGGGCATACTGGCGCAGTGGTTAGCACCGCAGCCTCACAGCTCCAGGGACCCGGGTTATCTTCTGGGTACTGCCTGTGCGGAGTTTGCCAGTTCTCCCTGTGTCTGCGTGGGTTTCCTCCGGGTGCTCCGGCTTCCTCCCACATGCCAAAGACGTGCAGGTTGATAGGTTAATTGGCCATCATAAATTGCCCCTAGTATAGGTAGGTGGCAGGGAAATATATAGTGATAGGTGGGGATGTGATAGGAGTACGGGATTAGTGAGGGATTTGTATAAATGAGAGGTTAATGGTCGGCACAGACTCGGTAGGCCAAAGGGCCTGTTTAAGTGCTGTCTCCATAAACTAAACTAAATACTGACACCTAGTGTCACAGACACACACTGACACCCAGTAACACAAACAAACACACACTGACTCCCAGTAACACATTGAAACACTGATACACAGTAACAAAGACATACACTGACACCAAGTAACACAGACACACACTGACACCCAGTAAAGAAGACATACACTGACACCAAATAACAAAGACATACACTGACACCAAGTAACAAAGACATACACTTACACCAAGTAACAAAGACACACACTTACACCAAGTATCACAGACATACACTGACACCAAGCAACAAAGACATACACTTGCACCAAGTATTTTGACATACACTGACACCAAGTCACAAACACATACACTGACACCAAGTCACAAAGACACACACTGACACCCAGTAACAAAGACATACACTGACACCAAGTCACAAAGACAGACACTGATACCCAGTAACACAGACACACACTTACACCAAGTAACACAGACATACACTGACACCAAGTAACAAACACATGCACTGATACCCAGTAAACAGACACACACTTACACCAAGTAACAAAGACAGACACTGCTACCCAGTAACACAGACACACACGGACACCCAGTAACAAAGACACACACTGACTCCCAGTAACAAAGACACACACTGAAACCCAGTAACACAGGCACACACTGGGGGGGGGGGTGGTGGCACATTGGCGCAGTGGTTAGCACCGCAGCCTCACAGCTCCTGGGAACCGCGTTCTATTCTGGGTACTGCCTGTGCGGAGTTTGCAAGTTCTCCCTGTGTCTGAGCGTGTTTTCTCCGGGTGCTCCGGTTTCCTCCCACATGCCAAAGACTTGCAGGTTGATAGGTTAATTGGCCATCATAAATTGCCCCTACTATAGATAGGTGGTAGGGAAATATATAGGGACAGGTGGGGATGTGATAGGAATACGGGATGAGTGTAGGATTAGTATAAATGGGTGGTTGATGGTCGGCACAGACACGGTGGGCCGAAGGGCCTGTTTAAGTGCTGTATCTCTAAACTAACCTAAATACTGACATCTAGTGTCACTGACACCCAGTAACACAAACAAACACACAGACACCCAGTAACACAGAAAAACACTGATACACAGTCACAAAGAAATACACCTGACACCAAGTAACACAGACATACACTGACACCAAGTAACAAAGACATGCACTGATACCCAGTAACACAGACACACACTTCCACCAAGTAACAAAGACAGACACTGCTACCCAGTAACACAGACACACACGGACACCAAGTAACAAAGACACACACTTCCACCAAGTAACACAGACACACACTGACACCCAGTAACACAAACAAACACACTGACACCAAGTAACACAGACCGACATTGATATCCAGTACCACAGGCACACACTGGGGGAGGGGGGCACATTGGCGCAGTGGTTAGCACCGCAGGCTCACAGCTCCAGGGACCTGTTTTCTATTCTGGGTACTGCCTGTGCGGAGTTTGCAAGTTCTCCCTGTGTCTGCGTGGGTTTCCTCCGGGTGCTCCAGTTTCCTCCCACATGCGAAAGACTTTCAGGTTGATTGGTTAATTGGTCATCATAAATTGCCCCTAGTATAGGTAGGTGGTAGGGAAATATATAGGGACAGGTGGGGATGTGATAGGAATACGGGATTAGTGTAGGATTAGTATAAATGGGTGGTTGATGTTCGGCACAGACTCGGTGGGCCGAAGGGCCTGTTTAAGTGCTGTATCTCTAAACTAAACTAAATGCTGACACCTAGTGTCACTGACACCCAGTAACACAAACAAACACACACTGACACCCAGTAACGCAGAGAAACACTGATCCACAGTAACAAAGACATACACTGACACGAAGTAACACAGACACACACTGACACCCAGTAACAAAGACATACACTGATACCAAGTCACAAAAACATACACTGATACCCAGTAACACAGACACACACTTACACCAAGTAACAAAGACATACACTGACACCAAGTAACAAAGACACACACTTACACCAAGTAACACAGACATACACTGACACACAGTAACAAAGACATACACAGATACCCAGTAACAAAGACACACACTTACACCAAGTAACAAAGACATACACTGACACCAAGTCACAAAGACACACACTGACACCCAGTAACAAAGACATACACTGACACCAAGTCACAAAGACATACACTGATACCCAGTAACACAGACACACACTTACACAAAGTAACACAGACATACACTGACACCAAGTAACAAAGACATACCCTGGTACCCAGTAACAAAGACACACACTAACAACAAGTCACAAAGACATACACTGATACCCAGTAACAAAGACACACACTAACAACAAGTCACAAAGACATACACTGATACCCAGTAACACAGACACACACTTACACCAAGTAACACAGACATACACTCACACCAAGTAACAAAGACATACACTGATACCCAGTAACACAGACACACACTTACACCAAATAACAAAGACAGACACTGATACCCAGTAACACAGACACACACATACACCAAGTAACAAAGACATACACTGACACCCAGTAACAAAGACATACACTGACACCCAGTAACACAGACACACACGGACACCAAGTAACCAAGACACACACTTACACCAAGTAACACAGACATACAGTGACACCAAGTAACAAAGACATACACTGCTACCCAGTAACACAGGCACACACGGACACCAAGTAACAAAGACACACACTTCCACCAAGTAACACAGACACACACTGACACCCAGTAACACAAACAAACACACTGACACCAAGTAACAAAGACATACACTGCTACCCAGTAACACAGGCACACACGGACACCAAGTAACAAAGACACACACTTACACCAAGTAACAAAGACATACACTGATACCCAGTAACACAGGCACACACTGAGGGGGGGGGGGGGGGGGGGCACATCGGCGCTGTGGTTAGCACCGCAGCCTCACAGCTCCAGGGACCCGGGTTCGATTCTGGGTACTGCCTGTGCGGAGTTTGCAAGTTCTCCCTGTGTCTGCGTGGGTTTCATCTGGGTGCTCCGGTTTCCTCCCTCATGCCAAAGACTTGACGGTTGATAGGTTAATTGGCCATCATAAATTGCCCCTAGTATAGGTAGGTGGTAGGGAAATATATAGGGACAGGTGGGGATGTGATAGGAATACGGGATTAGTGTAGGATTAGTATAAATGGGTGGTTGATGGTCGGCACAGACTCGGTGGGCCGAAGGGCCTGTTTAAGTGCTGTATCTCTAAACTAAACTAAATACTGACACCTAGTGTCACTGACACCCAGTAACACAAACAAGCACACACTGACACCCAGTAACACAGAGAAACATTGATACACATTAACAAAGACATACACTGACACGAAGTAACACAGACACACACTGACACCCAGTAACAAAGACATACACTGATGCCAAGTCACAAAGACATACACTGATACCCAGTAACACAGACACACACTTACATCAAGTAACAAAGACATAAACTGACACCAAGTAACAAAGACACACACTTAAACCAAGTAACAGAGACATACACGGACTCCCAGTAACAAAGACATACACTGATACCCAGTAACACAGACACACACTTACACCAAGTAACAAAGACATACACTGATACCCAGTAACACAGACACACGCTGACACCAAGTAACAAAGACAGACACTGATACCCAGTAACACAGACACACACTTACACCAAGTCACAAAACAATACACTGATACCCAGTAACACAGACACACACTTACACCAAGTAACACAGACATACACTGACACCAAGTAACAAAGACATACACTGATACCCAGTAACACAGACACACACTTACACCAAGTAACAAAGACATACACTGAAACCCAGTAACACAGGCACACACTTACACCAAGTAACAAAGACAGACACTGATACCCAGTAACACAGACACAAACATACGCCAAGTAACAAAGACATACACTGACACCCAGTAACAAAGTCATACACTGACACCCAGTAACGCAGACACACACGGACACCAAGTAACAAAGACACACACTTACACCAAATAACACAGACACACACTGACACGCAGTAACACAGACACACACTTACACCAAGTAACACAGACATACACTGACACCAAGTAACAAAGACATGCACTGATACCCAGTAACACAGACACACACTTACACCAAGTCACAAAACAATACACAGATACCCAGTAACACAGACACACACTTACACCAAGTAACACAGACATACACTGACATCAAGTAACAATGACACACACTGATACCCAGTAACACAGACACACACTTACATCAAGTAACAAAGACATACACTGATACCCAGTAACACAGACACACACTTACACCAAGTAACAAAGACAGACACTGATACCCAGTAACACAGACTCACACATACACCAAGTAACAAAGACATACACTGATACCCAGTAAGAAAGTTATACACTGACACCCAGTAACACAGACACACACGGACACCAAGTAACAAAGACACACACTTACACCAAGTAACACAGACACACACTGACACCCAGTAACACAGACATACACTGACACCAAGTAACAAAGACATACACTGATACCCAGTAACACAGACACCCACTTCCACCAAGTAACAAAGACAGACACTGCTACCCAGTAACACAGACACACACGGACACCAATTAACAAAAACACACACTTACACCAAGTAACACAGACACACACTGACACCCAGTAACACAAACGAACACACTGACACCAAGTACCACAGACATACACTGACACCAAGTAACCAAGACATACACTGATACCCAGTAACACAGGCACACACTTACACCAAGTAACACAGACATACACTGACACCCAGTAACAAAGACATACACTGATACCTAGTAACACAGACACAGACGTACACCAAGTAATAAAGACATACACTGACACCAAGTCACAAAGACACACACTGACACCCAGTAACAAAGACACACACTGACACCAAGTCAGAAAGACAAACACTGATAACCCAGTAACACAGACACACACTTACACCAAGTAACACAGACATACACTGACACCAAGTCACAAAACAATACACTGATACCCAGGAACACAGACACACACTTGCACCAAGTAACAAATACATACACTGATACCCAGTAACACAGACACACGCTTACATCAAGTAGCAAAGACAGACACTGATACCCAGTAACAAAGACACACACATACACCAAGTAACAAAATCATACACTGACACCCAGTAACAAAGACATACACTGACACCCAGTAACACAGACACACACGGACACCAAGTAACAAAGACACACACTTACACCAAGTAACACAGACACACACAGACACCCAGTAACACAGACACACACTTACACCAAGTAATACAGACATACTCTGACACCAAGTAACAAAGACATACACTGATACCAAGTAACACAGACACACACTTGCACCAAGTAACAAAGACAGACACTGCTACCCATTAACACAGACACACACGTACACCAAATAACAAAGACACACACTTACACCAAGTAACACAGACACACACTGACACCCAGTAACACAAACAAACACACTGACACCAAGTAACACAGACATACACTGACAGCAAGTAACACAGACACACACTGATACCCAGTAACACAGACATACACTGACACCAAGTAACAAAGACATACACTGATACCCAGTAACACAGACACACACTTACACCAAGTAACAAAGGCAGACACTGCTACCCAGTAACACAGACACACACGGACACCAAGTAACAAGAACACACACTTACACCAAGTAACACAGACACACACTGACACCCAGTAACACAAACAAACACACTGACACCAAGTAACACAGACATACACTGACACCAAGTAACAAAGACATACACTGATACCCAGTAACACAGACACACACTTACACCAAGTAACAAAGACATACACTGATACCCAGTAACACAGACACACGCTGACACCAAGTAACAAAGACAGACACTGATACCCATTAACACAGACACACACTTACACCAAGTCACAAAACAATACACTGATACCCAGTAACACAGACACACACTTACACCAAGTAAAACAGACATACACTGACACCAAGTAACAAAGACATACACTGATACCCAGTAACACAGACACACACTTACACCAAGTAACAAAGACATACACTGATACCCATTAACACAGGCACACACTTACACCAAGTAACAAAGACAGACACTGATACCCAGTAACACAGACACAAACATACACCCAGTAACGCAGACACACACGGACACCAAGTAACAAAGACACACACTTACACCAAGTAACACAGACACACACTGACACCCAGTAACACAGACACACACTTACACCAAGTAACACAGACATACACTGACACCAAGTAACAAAGACATGCACTGATACCCAGTAACACAGACACACACTTACACCAAGTCACAAAACAATACACAGATACCCAGTAACACAGACACACACTTACACCAAGTAACACAGACATACACTGACATCAAGTAACAATGACACACACTGATACCCAGTAACACAGACACACACTTACACCAAGTAACAAAGACATACACTGATACCCAGTAACACAGACACACACTTACACCAAGTAACAAAGACAGACACTGATACCCAGTAACACAGACTCACACATACACCAAGTAACAAAGACATACACTGATACCCAGTAACAAAGTTATACACTGACACCCAGTAACACAGACACACACGGACACCAAGTAACAAAGACACACACTTACACCAAGTAACACAGACACAGCCTGACACCCAGTAACACAGACATACACTGACACCAAGTGACAAAGACATACACTGATACCCATTAACACAGACACACACTTCCACCAAGTAACAAAGACAGACACTGCTACCCAGTAACACAGACACACACGGACACCAAGTAACAAAAACACACACTTACACCAAGTAACACAGACACACACTGACACCCAGTAACACAAACGAACACACTGACACCAAGTACCACAGACATACACTGACACCAAGTAACCAAGACATACACTGATACCCAGTAACACAGGCACACACTTACACCAAGTAACACAGACATACACTGACACCCAGTAACAAAGACATACACTGATACCTAGTAACACAGACACAGACGTACACCAAGTAATAAAGACATACACTGACACCAAGTCACAAAGACACACACTGACACCCAGTAACAAAGACACACACTGACACCAAGTCACAAAGACAAACGCTGATAACCCAGTAACACAGACACACACTTACACCAAGTAACACAGACATACACTGACACCAAGTCACAAAACAATACACTGATACCCAGGAACACAGACACACACTTGCACCAAGTAACAAATACATACACTGATACCCAGTAACACAGACACACACTTACATCAAGTAGCAAAGACAGACACTGATACACAGTAACACAGACACACACATACACCAAGTAACAAAATCATACACTGACACCCAGTAACAAAGACATACACTGACACCCAGTAACACAGACACACACGGACACCAAGTAACAAAGACACACACTTACACCAAGTAACACAGACACACACAGACACCCAGTAACACAGACACACACTTACACCAAGTAATACAGACATACTCTGACACCAAGTAACAAAGACATACACTGATACCAAGTAACACAGACACACACTTGCACCAAGTAACAAAGACAGACACTGCTACCCAGTAACACAGACACACACGTACACCAAGTAACAAAGACACACACTTACACCAAGTAACACAGACACACACTGACACACAGTAACACAAACAAACACACTGACACCAAGTAACACAGACATACACTGACACCAAGTAACACAGACACACACTTACATCAAGTAGCAAAGACAGACACTGATACCCAGCAACACAGACACACACATACACCAAGTAACAAAATCATACACTGACACCCAGTAACAAAGAAATACACTGACACCCAGTAACACAGACACACACGGACACCAAGTAACAAAGACACACACTTACACCAAGTAACACAGACACACACAGACACCCAGTAGCACAGACACACACTTACACCAAGTAATACAGACATACTCTGACACCAAGTAACAAAGACATATACTGATACCAAGTAACACAGACACACACTTGCACCAAGTAACAAAGACAGACACTGCTACCCAGTAACACAGACACACACGTACACCAAGTAACAAAGACACACACTTACACCAAGTAACACAGACACACACTGACACCCAGTAACACAAACAAACACACTGACACCAAGTAACACAGACATACACTGACACCAAGTAACACAGACACACACTGATACCCAGTAACACAGACATACACTGACACCAAGTAACAAAGACATACACTGATACCCAGTAACACAGACACACACTTACACCAAGTAACAAAGGCAGACACTGCTACCCAGTAACACAGACACACACGGACACCAAGTAACAAGAACACACACTTACACCAAGTAACACAGACACACACTGACACCCAGTAACACAAACAAACACACTGACACCAAGTAACACAGACATACACTGACACCAAGTAACAAAGACATACACTGATACCCAGTAACACAGACACACACTTACACCAAGTAACAAAGACATACACTGATACCCAGTAACACAGACACACGCTGACACCAAGTAACAAAGACAGACACTGATACCCAGTAACACAAACACACACTTACACCAAGTCACAAAACAATACACTGATACCCAGTAACACAGACACACACTTACACCAAGTAACACAGACATACACTGACACCAAGTAACAAAGACATACACTGATACCCAGTAACACAGACACACACTTACACCAAGTAACAAAGACATACACTGATACCCATTAACACAGGCACGCACTTACACCAAGTAACAAAGACAGACACTGATACCCAGTAACACAGACACAAACATACACCCAGTAACGCAGACACACACGGACACCAAGTAACAAAGACACACACTTACACCAAGTAACACAGACACACACTGACACCCAGTAACACAGACACACACTTACACCAAGTAACACAGACATACACTGACATCAAGTAACAATGACACACACTGATACCCAGTAACACAGACACACACTTACACCAAGTAACAAAGACATACACTGATACCCAGTAACACAGACATACACTGACACCAAGTAACCAAGACATACACTGATACCCAGTAACACAGGCACACACTTACACCAAGTAACACAGACATACACTGACACCCAGTAACAAAGACATACACTGATACCTAGTAACACAGACACAGACGTACACCAAGTAATAAAGACATGCACTGATACCCAGTAACACAGACACACACTTACACCAAGTCACAAAACAATACACAGATACCCAGTAACACAGACACACACTTACACCAAGTAACACAGACATACACTGACATCAAGTAACAATGACACACGCTGATACCCAGTAACACAGACACACACTTACACCAAGTAACAAAGACATACACTGATACCCAGTAACACAGACATACACTGACACCAAGTAACCAAGACATACACTGATACCCAGTAACACAGGCACACACTTACACCAAGTAACACAGACATACACTGACACCCAGTAACAAAGACATACACTGATACCTAGTAACACAGACACAGACGTACACCAAGTAATAAAGACATACACTGACACCAAGTCACAAAGACACACACTGACAACCAGTAACAAAGACACACACTGACACCAAGTCACAAAGACAAACACTGATAACCCAGTAACACAGACACACACTTACACCAAGTAACACAGACATACACTGACACCAAGTCACAAACAATACACTGATACCCAGGAACACAGACACACACTTGCACCAAGTAACAAATACATACACTGATACCCAGTAACACAGACACACACATACACCAAGTAACAAAATCATACACTGACACCCAGTAACAAAGACATACACTGACACCCAGTAACACAGACACACACGGACACCAAGTTACAAAGACACACACTTACACCAAGTAACACAGACACACACAGACACCCAGTAACACAGACACACACTTACACCAAGTAATACAGACATACTCTGACACCAAGTAACAAAGACATACACTGATACCCAGTAACACAGACACACACGTACACCAAGTAACAAAGACACACACTTACACCAAGTAACACAGACACACACTGACACACAGTAACACAAACAAACACACTGACACCAAGTAACACAGACATACACTGACACCAAGTAACACAGACACACACTGATACCCAGTAACACAGACATACACTGACACCAAGTAACAAAGACATACACTGATACCCAGTAACACAGACACACACTTACAGCAAGTAACAAAGGCAGACACTGCTACCCAGTAACACAGACACACACGGACACCAAGTAACAAAAACACACACTTACACCAAGTAACACAGACACACACTGACACCCAGTAACACAAACAAACACACTGACACCAAGTAACACAGACATACACTGACACCAAGTAACAAAGACATACACTGATACCCAGTAACACAGGCACACACTTGCACCAAGTAACACAGACATACACTGACACCCAGAAACAAAGACATACACTGATACCTAGTAACACAGACACACACTTACACCAAGTAACAAAGACATACACTGACACCAAGTCACAAAGACACACACTGACACCCAGTAACAAAGACATACACTGACACCAAGTCACAAAGACACACACTGACACCCAGTAACAAAGACATACACTGACACCAAGTCACAAAGACACACACTGACACCCAGTAACAAAGACATACACTGACACCAAGTCACAAAGACATACACTGATAACCCAGTAACACAGACACACACTTACACCAAGTAACACAGACATACACTGACACCAAGTCACAAAACTATACACTGATACCCAGGAACACAGACACACACTTACACCAAGTAACAAAGACATACACTGATACCCAGTAACACAGACACACACTTACATCAAGTAGCAAAGACAGACACTGATACCCAGTAACACAGACACACACATACACCAAGTAACAAAATCATACACTGACACCCAGTAACAAAGACATACACTGACACCCAGTAACACAGACACACACGGACACCAAGTAACAAAGACACACACTTACACCAAGTAACACAGACACACACTGACACCCAGTAACACAGACACACACTTACACTAAGTAATACAGACATACTCTGACACCAAGTAACAAAGACATACACTGATACCAAGTAACACAGACACACACTTGCACCAAGTAACAAAGACAGACACTGCTACCCAGTAACACATACACACACGTACACCAAGGAACAAAGACACACACTTACTCCAAGTAACACAGACACACACTGACACCCAGTAACACAAACAAACACACTGACACCAAGTAACACAGACATACACTGACACCAAGTCACAAAGACATACACTGTTACCCAGTAACACAGGCACACACTGGGGGGTGGGGGGGGGGGGGAGGCACATTGGCGCCGTGGTTAGCACCGCAGCCTCACAGCTCCAGCGACACGGGTTCTATTCTGGGTACTGCCTGTGCGGAGTTTGCAAGTTATCCCTGTGTCTGCGTGGGTTTCCTGCGGGTGCTCCGGTTTCCTCCCACATGCCAAAGACCTGCAGGTTGATTGGCTAATTGGCCATCATAAATTGCCCCTGGTATAGGTAGGTGGTAGGGAAATATATAGGGATAGGTGGGGATGTGATAGGAATACGGGATTAGTGTAGGATTAGTATAAATGGGTGGTTGATGGTCGGCACTGACTCGGTGGGCCGAAGGGTCTGTATAAGTGCTGTATCTCTAAACTAAACTAAATACTGACACCTAGTGTCACTGACACCCAGTAACACAAACAAACACACACTGACACCCAGTAACACAGAGAAACACTGATACACAGTAACAAAGACATACACTGACACCAAGTAAAACAGACACACACTGACACCCAGTAACACAGACATACACTGACACCCAGTAACAAAGACGTACACTGATACCCAGTAACACAGACACACACTTACACCAAGTAACAAAGACATACACTGACACCAAGTCAGAAAGACACACACTGACAACCAGTAAAAAAGACATACACTGACACCAAGTCACAAAGACATACACTGATTCCCAGTGACACAGACACACACTTACACCAAGTAACACAGACATACACTGACAGCAAGTAACAAAGACATACACTGACACACAGTAACACAGACACACAGTGACACCCAGTAACAAAGACACACACTTACAGCAAATAACACAGACATACACTGACACCAAGTAACAAAGAGATACACTGATACCCAGTAACACAGGCACACACTTGGGGGGGGGGGGGGGCGGGGGTGCCTCATCGGCGCTATGGTTAGCACCGCAGCCTCACAGTTCCTGGGACCCGGGTTCGATTCTGGGCACTGCCTGTGCGGAATTTGCAAGTTCTCCCTGTGTCTGCGTGGGTTTCCTCCGGGTGCTCCGGTTTCCTCCCTCATGCCAAAGACTTGCAGGTTGATAGGTTAATTGGCCATCATAAATTGCCCCTAGTATAGGAAGGTGGTAGGGAAATATATAGGGACAGGTAGGGAAGTGATAGGAATACGGGAATAAAAGCAAAATACTGCGGATGCTGGAAATCTGAAACAAAAACAAGAAATGCCGGATTCACTCAGCAGGTCTGGCAGCATCTTTGGAAAGAGAAGCAGAGTTAACGTTTCGGGTCAGTGACCCTTCTTCGGAACTGAACAATATTAGAAATGTCACAGATTATAAACAAGTGAGGTGGGGGTTGGGCAAGAGATAACAAAGGAGAAGGTGCAGATTGGACCAGGCCACATAGCTGACCAAAAGGTCACGGAGCAAAGGCAAACAATATGTTAATTGTGTGTTGAAAGACAAAGCATTCGTACAGATTAGGTGTGAATATACTGAATATTGAACATCAGCAAGTGCAAACCTGAAGAAGAACAACCTGAAAAAAACAGAGGGTAAGCAAACTGAACAAACTAAGATGAAATGAAATAAGTGCAAAAAAAGATTGTAAAAAATGTAAAAATGAATGCAAAAAAAAGGAAGAAAAAATAACTAAAAATGACTAAAAATGAAAGTAAAGTGGGGGGCTGCCATGCTCTGAAATTATTGAACTCAATGTTCAGTCCGGCAGGCTGTAGTGTACCTAATCGGTAGATGAGATGCTGTTCCTCGAGCTTGCGTTGATGTTCACTGGAACACTGCAGCAATCCCAGGACAGAGATGTGAGCATGAGAGCAGGGGGGAGTGTTGAAATGGCAAGCAACCGGAAGCTCAGGGTCCTGCTTGCGGACTGAGCGGAGATGTTCCGCAAAGCGGTCACCCAGTCTGCGCTTGGTCTCCCCAATGTAGAGGAGACCACACTGTGAGCAGCGAATACAGTATACTACATTGAAAGAAGTACAAGTAAATCGCTGCTTCACCTGAAAGGAGTGTTTGGGGCCTGGGATAGTGAGGAGAGAGGAGGTAAATAGGCAGGTATTACACCTCCTGCGATTGCAAGGGAAGGTGCCCTGGGACGGGGACGAGGTGGTGGGGGTAATGGAGGAGTGGACCAGGGTGCCGCGGAGGGAACGATCCCTTCGGAATGCTGACAGGGGAAGGGAGGGGAAGATGCGACTGGTCGTGGCATCACGCTGGAGGTGGCGAAAATGGCGGAGGATGATCCTTTGGATATGGAGGCTGGTGGGATGAAAAGTGATGACAAGGGGAACCCTGTCACGGTTCTGGGAGGGAGGGGAAGGGGTGAGGGTAGAGGTGCGGGGAATGGGTCGGACACGGTTGAGGGCCCTGTCAACCACAGTGGGGGGAAATCCTCGGTTGAGGAAAAAGTAGGTCATATCAGAAGCACCGTCATGGAAGGTAGCATCATCAGAGCAGATGCATCGGAGACGGAGAAACTGGGAGAAGGGAATGGAGTTCTTACAGGAGGTAGGGTGTGAAGAAGTGTAGTCGAGGTAGCTGTGGGAGTCAGTGGGCTTATAATTGATATTGGTAGACAACCTATCCCCAGAGATGGAGACAGAGAAGTCGAGGAAGGGAAGGGAAGTGTCAGAGATGGACCATGTAAAGGTGAGAGAAGGGTGGAAATAGGAAGCAAAGTTGGTGATAGGAATACGGGATTAGTGTAGGATTAGTATAAATGGGTGGTTGATTTTCGGCACAGACTCGGTGGGCCGAAGGGCCTGTTTCAGTGCTGCATCTCTAATCTAAACTAAATACTGACACCTAGTGTCACAGACACAAACTGATACACAGTAACAAAGACATACACTGACACCCAGTAACACAGACACACACTTACACCAAGTAACAAAGACATACACTGACACCCAGTTAGAAAGACATACACTGACACCCAGTTACACAGACACACACGGACAGAAAGTAACAAAGACACACACTTCCACCAAGTAACAAAGACATACACTGACACCAAGTAACAAAGAAACACACTGACACCAAGTAACAAAGACATACACTGATACCCAGTAACACAGACACACACTGACACCAAGTAACAAAGACATACACTGACACCCAGTAACAAAGACATACACTGACACCAAGTAACAAAGACATACACTGATACCCAGTAACACAGACACACACTTACACCCAGTAACACACACACTGACACCCAGTTAGAAACACACACTGACCCCCAGTAACACAGACACACACTTACACCAAGTAACACAGACATACACTGATACCCATTAACAAAGGCACACACTGGGGGGGGGGGGCACATTGGCGCAGTGCTTAGCACCGCAGCCTCACAGCTCCAGCGACCCTGGTTCGATACTGGGTACTGCCTATGCGGAGTTTGCAAGTCCTCCCTGTGTCTGCGTGAGTTTCCTCCGGGTGCTCCGGTTACCTCCCACATACCAAAGATTTGCAGGTTGATAGGTTAATTGGCCATCATAAATTGCCCCTAGAATAGGTAGTTGGCAGGGACATACACTGATACCCAGTAACACAGACACACACTTACACCAAGTAACACAGACATACACTGACACCAAGTAACAAAGACATGCGCTGATACCCAGTAACACAGACACACACTTACACCAAGTAAAAAAGACAGACACTGCTACCCAGTAACACAGACACACACGGACACCAAGTAACAAAGACACACACTGACACCCAGTAACAAAGACATACACTGACACCAAGTCACAAAGACATACACTGATACCCAGTAACACAGACACACACTTACACCAAGTAACACAGACACACACCTACACCAAGTTACAAAGACAGACAATGACACCAAGTAACAAAGACATACACTGATACCCAGTAACACAGACACACACTTGCACCAAGTAACAGAGAAATACACTGACACCAAGTAACAAAGACATGCACTGTCACCAAGAAACAAAGACACACACGTACACCAAGTAACAAAGACATACACTGACACCAAGTAACAAAGACATACACTAACAACAAGTAACACAGACATACACTGACACCAAGTAACAAAGACACACACATACACCAAGTACACAGACATACACTGACACCAAGTAACAAAGACATACACAGACACCAAGTCACAAAGACGTACACTGACACCCAGTAACACAGAGACACACTTACACCAAGTAACAAAGACATACACGGACACCAAGTAACAAAGACAGACACTGATACCCAGTAACACAGACACACACTTACACCAAGTAACAAATTCATACACTGATACCCAGCAACACAGACACACACTTACACCAAGTAACAAAGACGGACACTGATACCCAGTAACACAGACATACACTTTCACCAAGTATCAAAGGCATACACTGACACCAAGACGCAAAGACATACACTTACACCAAGTAACAAAGACATGCACTGACACCATGTAACAAAGACATACACTTACACCAAGTAACAAAGACATACACTGACACCAAGTAACAAAGACATACACTTACACCAAGTAACACAGATACACACTGACACCATGTAACACAGACATACACTGACACCTAGTAACAAATACATACACTGATACCCAGTAACACAGACACACACTTACACCAAGTAACAGAGACATACACTGACACCAAGTAACAAAGACATACACTTACACCAAGTAACAAAGACATACACTTACACCAAGTAACACAGACATAAACTGACACCAAGTAACAAAGACATACACTGACACCAAGTCACAAAGACATACACTGACACCAAGTCAAAAAGTCATACACTGATGCCCAGTAACACAGACACACACTGACACCAAGTAACAAAGACATACACTGACACCAACTAACAAAGACATACACTTACACCAAGTAACAACGACATACACTGACACCAAGTAACAAAGACAGCCAATTACACCAAGTAACAAAGACATACACTTACACCAAGTATTTTGACATACACTGACGCCAAGCAACAAAGTAATACACTGATACCCAGTAACATAGACACACACTTACATCAAGTAACAAAGCCATACACTGACACCAAGTCACGAAGACACACACTGACACCCAGTAACAAAGACATACACTGACGACAAGTCACAAAGACATACACTGATACCCAGTAACACAGACACACACTTACACCAAGTAACACAGGCATACACTGACACCAAGTAACAAAGACATGCACTGATACCCAGTAACACAGACACACACTTACACCAAGTAACAAAGACAGACACTGCTACCCAGTAACACAGACACACAAGGACACCAAGTAACAAAGACACACACTTACACCAAGTAACACAGACACACACTGACACCCAGTAACACAAGCAAACACACAATGACACCCAGTAACACAGAGAAACACTGATACACAGTAACAAAGACATACACTGACAGCAAGTAACACTGACACACACTGAAACCCAGTAAAAAAGACATACACTGAAACCAAGTCACAAAGAAATACACTAACACCAAGTCAAAAAGACATACACTGATGCCCAGTAACACAGACACACACTGACACCAAGTAACAAAGACATACACTGACACCAAGTAACAAAGACATACACTTACACCAAGTAACAAAGACACACACTTACACCAAGTAACACAGATATACACTGACACCAAGTAACAAAGACAGCCAATTACACCAAGTAACAAAGACATACTCTTACACCAAGTATTTTGACATACACTGACGCCAAGCAATAAAGTAATACACTGATACCCAGTAACATAGACACACACTTACATCAAGTAACAAACACATACACTGACACCAAGTCACAAAGACACACACTGACACCCAGTAACAAAGACATACACTGACACCAAGTCACAAAGACATACACTGATACCCAGTAACACAGACACACACTTACACCAAGTAACACAGGCATACACTGACACCAAGTAACAAAGACATGCACTGATACCCAGTAACACAGACACACACTTACACCAAGTAACAAAGACACACACTTACACTAAGTAACACAGACGCACACTGACACCCAGTAACACAAGCAAACACACAATGACACCCAGTAACACAGAGAAACACTGATACACAGTAACAAAGACATACACTGACACCAAGTAACACAGACACACACTGAAACCCAGTAAAAAAGACATACACTGAAACCAAGTCACAAAGAAATACACTAACACCAAGTCAAAAAGACATACACTGATGCCCAGTAACACAGACACACACTGACACCAAGTAACAAAGACATACACTGACACCAAGTAACAAAGACATACACTTACACCAAGTAACAAAGACACACACTTACACCAAGTAACACAGACATACACTGGCACCAAGTAACAAAGACAGTCAATTACACCAAGTAACAAAGACATACACTTACACCAAGTATTTTGACATACACTGACACCAAGTAACAAAGGCATACACTGATACCCAGTAACATAGACACACACTTTCACCAAGTAACAAAGACATACACTGACACCAAGTCACAAAGCCACACACTGATACCCAGTAACAAAGACATACACTGACACCAAGTCACAAAGACATACACTGATACCCAGTATTACAGACACACACTTAAAACAAGTAACACAGAGAAACACTGACACCAAGTAACAAAGACATGCACTGATACCCAGTAACACAGACACAGACTTACACCAAGTAACAAAGACACACACTTACACCAAGTAACACAGACACACACTGACACCCAGTAACAGAAACAAACACACTGACACCAAGTAACAAAGACATACACTGATACCCAGTAACACAGGCAAACACTGAGGTGAGGGGGGTGGGGGGGCACATTCGCGCAGTGGTTAGAACCGCAGCCTCACATCTCCAGGGACCCGGGTTCTATTCTGGGTACTGCCTGTGCGGAGTTTGCAAGTTCTCCCTGTGTCTGCGTGGGTTTCCTCCGGGTGCTCCGGTTTCCTCCCACATGCCAAAGACTTGCAGGTTGATAGGTTAATTGGCCATCATAAGTTGCCCCTAGTATAGGTAGGTGGAAGGGAAATACATAGGGATAGGTGGGGATGTGATAGGAAGACGGGATTAGTGTAGGATTAGTATAAATGGGTGGTTGATGGTCGGCACAGACTCGGTAGGCCGAAGGGCCTGTTTAAGTGCTGTATCTCTAAACTAACCTAAATACTGACACCTAGTGTCACTGACACCCAGTAACACAAACAAACACACACTGACACCCAGTAACACAGAGAAACACTGATACACAGTAACAAAGACATACACTGACACCAAGTCACAAAGACATACACTGATACCCAGTAACACAGACACACACTTGCACCAAGTAACACAGACATACACTGACACCAAGTAACAAAGACACACACTTACACCATGTAACACAGACATACACTGACACCCAGTAACACAGACACACACTTACACCAAGTCACAAAGACATACACTGATACCCAGTAACACAGACACACACTTACACCAAGTAACAAAGACATACACTGACACCCAGTAACAAAGACATACACTGACACCCAGTAACACAGACACACACGGACACCAAAAAACAAAGACACACACTTACACCAAGTAACACAGACACACACTGACACCCAGTAACACAGACACACACATACACCAAGTAACACAGACATACACTGACACCAAGTAACAAAGACATACACTGATACCCAGTAACACAGACACACACTTACATCAAGTAACAAAGACAGACACTGATACCCAGTAACACAGACACACACTTACACCAAGTAACAAAGACTTACACTGACACCCAGTAACAAAGACACACACTGACACCCAGTAACAAAGACACACACTTACACCAGGTAACACAGACATACGTTGACACCAAGTAACAAAGACATACACTGATACCCAGTAACACTGGCACACACTGAGGGGGGGGGGGGGGGGGGCACATCGACGCTGTGGTTAGCACCGCAGCCTCACAGCTCCAGGGACCCGGGTTCGATTCTGGGTACTGCCTGTGCGGTGTTTGCAAGTTCTCCTTGTGTCTGCGTGGGTTTCCTCCGCTTGCTCCGGTTTCCTCCCTCATGCCAAAGACTTGCAGGTTGATAGTTTAATTGGCCATCATAAATTGCCCCTAGTATATGTAGCTGGTAGGGAAATATATAGGGACAGGTAGGGATGTGATAGGAATACGGGAATAAAAGCAAAATACTGCGGATGCTGGAAATCTGAAACAAAAACAAGAAATGCCGGATTCACTCAGCAGGTCTGGCAGCATCTGTGGAAAGAGAAGCAGAGTTAACGTTTCGGGTCAGTGACCCTTCTTCGGAACTGACAAATATTAGAAAAGTCACAGATTATAAACAAGTGAGGTGGGGGTTGGGCAAGAGATAACAAAGGAGAAGGTGCAGATTGGACCACGCCACATAGCTGACCAAAAGGTCACGGAGCAAAGGCAAACAATATGTTAATGGTGTGTTGAAAGACAAAGCATTCGTACAGATTAGGTGTGAATATACTGAATATTGAACATCAGCAAGTGCAAACCTGAAGAAGAACAACCTGAAAAAAACAATGGGTAAGCAAACTGAACAAACTAAGATGAAATGAAATAAGTGCAAAAAAAGATTGTAAAAAATGTAAAAATGAATGCAAAAAAAAGGAAGAAAAAATAACTAAAAATGACTAAAAATGAAAGTAAAGTGGGGGGCTGTCATGCTCTGAAATTATTGAACTCAATGTTCAGAACGGCAGGCTGTAGTGTACCTAATCGGTAGATGAGATGCTGTTCCTCGAGCTTGCGTTGATGTTCACTGGAACACTGCAGCAATCCCAGGACAGAGGTGTGAGCATGAGAGCAGGGGGGAGTGTTGAAATGGCAAGCAACCGGAAGCTCAGGGTCCTGCTTGCGGACTGAGCGGAGATGTTCCGCAAAGCGGTCACCCAGTCTGCGCTTGGTCTCCCCAATGTAGAGGAGACCACACTGTGAGCAGCGAATACAGTATACGACATTGAAAGAAGTACAAGTAAATCGCTGCTTCACCTGAAAGGAGTGTTTGGGGCCTGGGATAGTGAGGAGAGAGGAGGTAAATGGGCAGGTATTACACCTCCTGCGATTGCAAGAGAAGGTGCCCTGGGACGGGGACGAGGTGGTGGGGGTAATGGAGGAGTGGACCAGGGTGTCGCGGAGGGAACGATCCCTTCGGAATGCTGACAGGGGAAGGGAGGGGAAGATGCGACTGGTAGTGGCATCACGCTGGAGGTGGCGAAAATGGCGGAGGATGATCCTTTGTAACACAAACAAACACACACTGACACCCAGTAACACAGAGAACCACTGATACACAGTAACAAAGACATACACTGACACCAAGTAACACAGACACACACTGACACCCAGTAACAAAGACATACACTGACACCAAGTCACAAAGACATACACTGACACCAAGTAACAAAGACATACACTGATACCCAGTAACACAGACACACACTTAAACAAACTAACAAAGACAGACACTTACACCAAATAACAAAGACATACACTGACACCAAGTAACAAAGACATACACTTACACCAGGTAACAAAGACAGACAATGACACCAAGTAACAAACACATACACTGACACCAAGTAACAAAGACATACACTGATACCCAGTAACACAGACACACACATACACCAAGTAACAAAGACAGACACTGATACCCAGTAACACAGACACGCACTTACACCAAGTCACAAACACATACACTGACACCAAGTAACAAAGACATACACTTACACCAAGTAACAGAGACATACACTGATACCCAGTAACACAGACACACACTGACACCCATTTAGAAACACACACTGACCCCCAGTAACACAGGCACTCACTGACCCCCAGTAACACAGACATACACTGACACCAAGTCACAAAGACACACACCGACTCCCAGTAACACAGACATACACTGACACCAAGTCACAAAGACATACACTGATACACAGACACACACTTACACCAAGTAACACAGACATACACTGACACCATGTAACAAAGACATACACTGATACCCAGTATCACAGACACACACATACACCAAGTAACAAAGACATACACTGACACCAAGTCACAAAGACACACACTGACACCCAGAAACAAAGACATACACTGACACCAAGTCACAAAGACATACACTGATACCAAGTAACAAAGACATACACTGATACCCAGTAACACAGACACACACTTACACAAAGTAACAAAGACAGACACTTACACCAAATAACAAAGACATACACTGACACCAAGTAACAAAGACATACACTTACACCAAGTAACAAAGACAGACAATGACACCAAGTAACAAACTCATACACTGACACCAAGTAACAAAGACATACACTGATACCCAGTAACACAGACACACACATACACCAAGTAACAAAGTCAGACACTGATACCCAGTAACACAGACACAGAATTACACCAAGTAACAAAGACATGCACTTTCATCAAGTAACACAGACATACTCTTACACCAAGTATTTTGACTTTCACTTACACCAAGTAACAAAGACATACACTGACACCCAGTAACAAAGACATACACTGACACCAAGTCACAAACACATACACTGACACCAAGTAACAAAGACATACACTTACACCAAGTAACAAAGACATACACTGATACCCAGTAACACAGACACACACTGACACCCATTTAGAAACACACACTGACCCCCAGTAACACAGACACACACTGACCCCCAGTAACACAGACATACACTGATACCAAGTCACAAAGACACACACAGACACCCAGTAACAAAGACATACACTGACACCTAGTCACAAAGACATACACTGATACACAGACACACACTTACACCAAGTAACACAGACATACACTGACACCAAGTAACAAAGACATACACAAATACCCAGTATCACAGACACACACTTACACCAAGTAACAAAGACATACACTGACACCAAGTCACAAAGACACACACTGACACCCAGTAACAAAGACATACACTGACACCAAGTCACAAAGACAGACACTGATACCCAGGAACACAGACACACACTGACACCCAGTAACAAAGACATACACTGATACCAAGTCACAAAGACATACACTGATACCCAGTAAAACAGCCACACACTGACACCCAGGAACAAAGACATACACTGATACCAAGTCACAAAGACATACGCAGATAGCCAGTAACACAGACAAACACTGACACCCAGTAACAAAGACATACACTGACACCAAGTCACAAAGACATACACTGATACCCAGTAACACAGACACACACTGACACCAAGAAACAAAGACATACACTGACACCAAGTAACAAAGACATACACTTACACCAAGTAACAAAGACACACACATACAACAAAGAACACAGACATACACTGACACCAAGTAACAAGGACATACACTTACACCAAGTAACAAAGACAGACAATTACACCAAGTATCAAAGACATACACTTACATCAAGTATTTTGACATATACTTACACCAAGTAACAAAGACATACACTGATACCCAGTAACACAGGCACACACTGGGGGGTGGGGGGTGGTGGGGGGCACTTTGGCGCAGTGGTTTGCACCGCAGCCTCACAGCTCCAGGGACCCGGGTTCGATTCTGTGAACTGCCTGTGCGGAGTTTGCAAGTTCTCCCTGTGTCTGCGTGAGTTTCCTCCGGGTGCTCCGGTTTCCTCCCACATGCCAAAGACTTGCAGGTTGATAGGTTAATTGGCCATCATAAATTGCCCCTAGTCTAGGTAGGTGGTAGGGAACTATATAGGGACAGATGGGGATGTGATAGGAATACGGGATTAGTGTAGGATTAGTAGAAATGGGTGGTTGATGGTCGGCACAGACTCGGTGGGCCGAAGGGCCTGTTTAAGTGCTGCATCTCGAAACTAAACTAAATACTGACACCTAGTGTCACAGACACACACTGACACCCAGTAACACAGACACACACATACACCAAGTAACACAGACATACACTGACACCAAGTAACAAAGACATACACTGATACCCAGTAACACAGACACACACTTACATCAAGTAACAAAGACAGACACTGATACCCAGTAACACAGACACACACTTACACCAAGTAACAAAGACTTACACTGACACCCAGTAACAAAGACACACACTGACACCCAGTAACAAAGACACACACTTACACCAGGTAACACAGACATACGTTGACACCAAGTAACAAAGACATACACTGATACCCAGTAACACTGGCACACACTGAGGGGGGGGGGGGGGGGGCACATCGACGCTGTGGTTAGCACCGCAGCCTCACAGCTCCAGGGACCCGGGTTCGATTCTGGGTACTGCCTGTGCGGTGTTTGCAAGTTCTCCTTGTGTCTGCGTGGGTTTCCTCCGGGTGCTCCGGTTTCCTCCCTCATGCCAAAGACTTGCAGGTTGATAGTTTAATTGGCCATCATAAATTGCCCCTAGTATATGTAGCTGGTAGGGAAATATATAGGGACAGGTAGGGATGTGATAGGAATACGGGAATAAAAGCAAAATACTGCGGATGCTGGAAATCTGAAACAAAAACAAGAAATGCCGGATTCACTCAGCAGGTCTGGCAGCATCTGTGGAAAGAGAAGCAGAGTTAACGTTTCGGGTCAGTGACCCTTCTTCGGAACTGACAAATATTAGAAAAGTCACAGATTATAAACAAGTGAGGTGGGGGTTGGGCAAGAGATAACAAAGGAGAAGGTGCAGATTGGACCAGGCCACATAGCTGACCAAAAGGTCACGGAGCAAAGGCAAACAATATGTTAATGGTGTGTTGAAAGACAAAGCATTCCTACAGATTAGGTGTGAATATACTGAATATTGAACATCAGCAAGTGCAAACCTGAAGAAGAACAACCTGAAAAAAAACAATGGGTAAGCAAACTGAACAAACTAAGATGAAATGAAATAAGTGCAAAAAAAGATTGTAAAAAATGTAAAAATGAATGCAAAAAAAAGGAAGAAAAAATAACTAAAAATGACTAAAAATGAAAGTAAAGTGGGGGGCTGTCATGCTCTGAAATTATTGAACTCAATGTTCAGACCGGCAAGCTGTAGTGTACCTAATCGGTAGATGAGATGCTGTTCCTCGAGCTTGCGTTGATGTTCACTGGAACACTGCAGCAATCCCAGGACAGAGGTGTGAGCATGAGAGCAGGGGGGAGTGTTGAAATGGCAAGCAACCGGAAGCTCAGGGTCCTGCTTGCGGACTGAGCGGAGATGTTCCGCAAAGCGGTCACCCAGTCTGCGCTTGGTCTCCCCAATGTAGAGGAGACCACACTGTGAGCAGCGAATACAGTATACGACATTGAAAGAAGTACAAGTAAATCGCTGCTTCACCTGAAAGGAGTGTTTGGGGCCTGGGATAGTGAGGAGAGAGGAGGTAAATGGGCAGGTATTACACCTCCTGCGATTGCAAGAGAAGGTGCCCTGGGACGGGGACGAGGTGGTGGGGGTAATGGAGGAGTGGACCAGGGTGTCGCGGAGGGAACGATCCCTTCGGAATGCTGACAGGGGAAGGGAGGGGAAGATGCGACTGGTAGTGGCATCACGCTGGAGGTGGCGAAAATGGCGGAGGATGATCCTTTGTAACACAAACAAACACACACTGACACCCAGTAACACAGAGAACCACTGATACACAGTAACAAAGACATACACTGACACCAAGTAACACAGACACACACTGACACCCAGTAACAAAGACATACACTGACACCAAGTCACAAAGACATACACTGACACCAAGTAACAAAGACATACACTGATACCCAGTAACACAGACACACACTTAAACAAACTAACAAAGACAGACACTTACACCAAATAACAAAGACATACACTGACACCAAGTAACAAAGACATACACTTACACCAAGTAACAAAGACAGACAATGACACCAAGTAACAAACACATACACTGACACCAAGTAACAAAGACATACACTGATACCCAGTAACACAGACACACACATACACCAAGTAACAAAGACAGACACTGATACCCAGTAACACAGACACACACTTAAACAAACTAACAAAGACAGACACTTACACCAAATAACAAAGACATACACTGACACCAAGTAACAAAGACATACACTTACACCAAGTAACAAAGACAGACAATGACACCAAGTAACAAACACATACACTGACACCAAGTAACAAAGACATACACTGATACCCAGTAACACAGACACACACATACACCAAGTAACAAAGACAGACACTGATACCCAGTAACACAGACACGCACTTACACCAAGTCACAAACACATACACTGACACCAAGTAACAAAGACATACACTTACACCAAGTAACAGAGACATACACTGATACCCAGTAACACAGACACACACTGACACCCATTTAGAAACACACACTGACCCCCAGTAACACAGGCACTCACTGACCCCCAGTAACACAGACATACACTGACACCAAGTCACAAAGACACACACCGACTCCCAGTAACACAGACATACACTGACACCAAGTCACAAAGACATACACTGATACACAGACACACACTTACACCAAGTAACACAGACATACACTGACACCATGTAACAAAGACATACACTGATACCCAGTATCACAGACACACACATACACCAAGTAACAAAGACATACACTGACACCAAGTCACAAAGACACACACTGACACCCAGAAACAAAGACATACACTGACACCAAGTCACAAAGACATACACTGATACCAAGTAACAAAGACATACACTGATACCCAGTAACACAGACACACACTTACACAAAGTAACAAAGACAGACACTTACACCAAATAACAAAGACATACACTGACACCAAGTAACAAAGACATACACTTACACCAAGTAACAAAGACAGACAATGACACCAAGTAACAAACTCATACACTGACACCAAGTAACAAAGACATACGCTGATACCCAGTAACACAGACACACACATACACCAAGTAACAAAGTCAGACACTGATACCCAGTAACACAGACACAGAATTACACCAAGTAACAAAGACATGCACTTTCATCAAGTAACACAGACATACTCTTACACCAAGTATTTTGACTTTCACTTACACCAAGTAACAAAGACATACACTGACACCCAGTAACAAAGACATACACTGACACCAAGTCACAAACACATACACTGACACCAAGTAACAAAGACATACACTTACACCAAGTAACAAAGACATACACTGATACCCAGTAACACAGACACACACTGACACCCATTTAGAAACACACACTGACCCCCAGTAACACAGACACACACTGACCCCCAGTAACACAGACATACACTGATACCAAGTCACAAAGACACACACAGACAACCAGTAACAAAGACATACACTGACACCTAGTCACAAAGACATACACTGATACACAGACACACACTTACACCAAGTAACACAGACATACACTGACACCAAGTAACAAAGACATACACAAATACCCAGTATCACAGACACACACTTACACCAAGTAACAAAGACATACACTGACACCAAGTCACAAAGACACACACTGACACCCAGTAACAAAGACATACACTGACACCAAGTCACAAAGACAGACACTGATACCCAGGAACACAGACACACACTGACACCCAGTAACAAAGACATACACTGATACCAAGTCACAAAGACATACACTGATACCCAGTAAAACAGCCACACACTGACACCCAGGAACAAAGACATACACTGATACCAAGTCACAAAGACATACGCAGATAGCCAGTAACACAGACAAACACTGACACCCAGTAACAAAGACATACACTGACACCAAGTCACAAAGACATACACTGATACTCAGTAACACAGACACACACTGACACCAAGAAACAAAGACATACACTGACACCAAGTAACAAAGACATACACTTACACCAAGTAACAAAGACACACACTTACAACAAAGAACACAGACATACACTGACACCAAGTAACAAGGACATACACTTACACCAAGTAACAAAGACAGACAATTACACCAAGTATCAAAGACATACACTTACATCAGGTATTTTGACATATACTTACACCAAGTAACAAAGACATACACTGATACCCAGTAACACAGGCACACACTGGGGGGTGGGGGGTGGTGGGGGGCACTTTGGCGCAGTGGTTTGCACCGCAGCCTCACAGCTCCAGGGACCCGGGTTCGATTCTGTGAACTGCCTGTGCGGAGGTTGCAAGTTCTCCCTGTGTCTGCGTGAGTTTCCTCCGGGTGCTCCGGTTTCCTCCCACATGCCAAAGACTTGCAGGTTGATAGGTTAATTGGCCATCATAAATTGCCCCTAGTCTAGGTAGGTGGTAGGGAACTATATAGGGACAGATGGGGATGTGATAGGAATACGGGATTAGTGTAGGATTAGTAGAAATGGGTGGTTGATGGTCGGCACAGACTCGGTGGGCCGAATGGCCTGTTTAAGAGCTGCATCTCGAAACTAAACTAAATACTGACACCTAGTGTCACAGACACACACTGACACCCAGTAACAAAAACAAACACACACTTACACCCAGTAACACAGAGAACCACTGATACACAGTAAGACAGACACACACTGACACCCAGTAACAAAGACATACACTGACACCAAGTCACAAAGACAAACACTGACACCAAGTAACAAAGACATACACTGATACCCAGTAACACAGACACACACTTACACAAAGTAACAAAGACAGACACTTACACCAAATAACAAAGACATACACTGACACCAAGTAACAAAGACATGCACTTACACCAAGTAACAAAGACAGACAATGACACCAAGTAACAAACACATACACTGACACCAAGTAACAAAGACATACACTGATACCCAGTAACACAGACACACACTTACACCAAGTAACAAAGACAGACACTGATACCCAGTAACACAGACACAGACTTACACCAAGCAACGAAGACATGCACTTACATCAAGTAACACAGACATACTCTTACACCAAGTATTTTGACTTACACTTACACCAAGTAACAAAGACATACACTGACACCCAGTAACAAAGACATACACTGACACCAAGTCACAAACACATACACTGACACCAAGTAACAAAGACATGCACTGATACCCAGTATCACAGACACACCCTGACACCCATTTAGAAACACACACTGACCCCCAGTAACACAGACACACACTGACCCCCAGTAACACAGACATACACTGACACCAAGTCACAAAGACACACACTGACACCCAGTAACAAAGACATACACTGACACCAAGTCACAAAGACATACACTGATACACAGACACAGACTTACACCAAGTTACACAGACATACACAGACACCAAGTAACAAAGTCATACACTGCTACCCAGTATCACAGACACACACTTGCACCAAGTAACAAAGACATACACTGACACCAAGTCACAAAGACACACACTGAAACCCAGTAACAAAGACATACACTGATACCAAGTCACAAAGACATACACCGATACCCAGGAACACAGACACACACTGACACCCAGTAACAAAGACATACACTGATACCAAGTCACAAAGACATACACTGATACCCAGTAACACAGACACACATTGACACCCAGTAACAAAGACATACACTGATACCAAGTCACAAAGACAAACACTGATACCCAGTAACACAGACACACACTGACACCAAGAAACAAAGACATACACTGACACCAAGTAACAAAGACATACAATTACACCAAGTAACAAAAAAAGACAATTACACAAAGTATCAAAGACATACACTTACACCAAGTATTTTGACATACACTGACACCAAGTAACAAAGACATACACTGATACACAGTAACACAGAAACACACTTACACCCAGTAACAAAGACATACACTGATACACAGTAACACAGGCACACACTGGGCGGGGGGTGGGGGGGGGGGGCGGGGGTGTGGGGCACATTGGCGCAGTGGTTTGCACCGCAGCCTCACAGCTCCAGGGACCCGGGTTCGATTCTGTGCACTGCCTGTGCGGCGTTTGCAAGTTCTCCCTGTGTCTGCGTGAGTTTCCTCCGGGTGCTCCGGTTTCCTCCAAAATGCCAAAGACTTGCAGGTTGATAAGTTAATTGGACATCATAAATTGCCCCTAGTATAGGTAGGTGGTAGGGAAATATATAGGGACAGGTTGGGATGTGATAGGAATACGGGATTAGTGTAGGATTAGGATTAGCTGCATCACTAAACTAAACTAAATAGTGACACCTAGTGTCACAGACACACACTGACACCCAGTAACAAAAACAAACACACACTGACACCCAGCAACACAGAGAACCACTGATACACAGTGACAAAGACATACACTGACACCAAGTAACACAGACACACACTGACACCCAGTAACAAAGACATACACTGACACGAAGTCACAAAGACATACACTGACACCAAGTAACAAAGACATACACTGATACCCAGTAACACAGACACACACTTACACAAAGTAACAAAGACAGACACTTACACCAAGTGACAAAGACATACACTTACACCAAGTAACAAAGACAGACAATGACACCAAGTAACAGACACATACACTGACACCAAGTAACAAAGACATACACTGATACCCAGTAACACAGACACACACTTACACCAAGTAACAAAGACAGACACTGATACCCAGTAACACAGACACACACCTACACCAAGTAACAAAGACATGCACTTACATCAAGTAACACAGACATACTCTTACACCAAGTATTTTGACTTACACTTACACCAAGTAACAAAGACATACACTGACACCCAGTAACAAAGACATACACTGACACCAAGTCACAAACACATACACTGACACCAAGTAACAAAGGCATACACTTACACAAAGTAACAAAGACATACACTGACACCCAGTAACACAGACACACACTGACACCCATTTAGAAACACACACTGACCCCCAGTAACACAGACACACACTGACCCCCAGTAACACATACATACACTGACACCAAGTCACAAAGACACACACCGACACCCAGTAACACAGACATACACTGACACCAAGTAACAAAGACATACACTGATACCCAGTATCACAGACACACACATACACCAAGTAACAAAGACATACACTGACACCAAGTCACAAGGACACACACTGACACCCAGTAACAAAGACATACACTGACACCAAGTCACAAAGACATACACTGATACCCAGGAGCACAGACACACACTGACACCCAGTAAAAAAGCCATACACTGATACCAAGTCACAAAGACATACACTGATACCCAGTAACACAGACACACACTGACACCCAGTAACACAGACATACACTGATACCAAGTCACAAACACATACACTGATACCCAGTAACACAGACACACACTGAAACCAAGTAACAAAGACATACACTGACACCAAGTCACAAAGACACACGCTGACCACAGTAACAAAGACAGACACTGACACCAAGTAACACAGACACACACTGACACCCTGTAACAAAGACATACACTGACACCAAGTCACAAAGACATACAATGATACACAGACACACACTTACACCAAGTAACACAGACATACACTGACACCAAGTAACAAAGACATACACTGATAGCCAGTATCACAGACACACACTTACACCAAGTAACAAAGACATACACTGACAACAGTCACAAAGACACACACTGACACCCAGTAACAAAGACATACACTGACACCAAGTCACAAAGACATACACTGATACCCAGGAACACAGACACACACTGACACCCAGTAACAAAGACATACACTGCTACCAAGTCACAAAGACATACACTGATACCCAGTAACACAGACACACACTGACACCCAGTAACAAAGATATACACTGATACCAAGTCACAAAGATATACACTGATACCCAGTAACACAGACACACACAGACACCCAGTAACAAAGACATACACTGACACCAAGTAACAAAGACATATACTTTCACCAAGTAACAAAGACAGACAATTACACCAAGTAACAAACACATACACCGTCACCAAGTAACAAAGACATACACTGATACCCAGTAACACAGACACACACATACACCAAGTAACAAAGACAGACACTGATACCCAGTAACGCAAACACACACGTACACCAAGTAACAAAGACATGCACTTACACCAAGTAACGCAGACATACTCTGACACAATGTATTTTGACTTACACTTACACCAAGTCACAAACATATACACTGACACCAAGTAACAAAGTCATACACTTACACCAAGTAACAAAGACATACACTGATACCCAGTAACACAGACACACACTGACACCCAGTTATAAACACACACTGACCCCCAGTAACGCAGACACACATTGACCCACAGTAACACAGACATACACTGCACCAAGTCACAAAAACACACAATGACAACCAGTAACAAAGACATACACTGACACCAAGTCACAAAGACATACACTGATACACAGACACACACTTGCACCAAGCAACACAGACATTCACTTACACCAAGTAACACAGACATACTCTTACACCAAGTATTTTGTCTTACACTTACACCAAGTAACAAAGACATACACTGATACCGTTTAACACAGACACAAACTTACACCAAGTAACAAAGACAGACACTGATACCCAGTAACACAGACACACACTTACACCAAGTAACAAAGACATACTCATACACCAAGTAACACAGACATACACATACACCATGTATTTTGAGTTACACTTACAACAAGTAACAAAGACATACACTGACACCCAGCAACAAAGACATACAGTGACACCAAGTCACAAACACATACAATGACACCAAGCAACAAAGACATACACTTACACCAAGTAACAAAGACATACACTGATACCCAGTAACACAGTCCCACACTGACACCCAGTTAGAAACACACACTGACCCCCAGTAACACAAACACACACTGACCCCAGTAAGACAGACATACACTGACACCAAGTCACAAAGACACACACTGACACCCAGTAACAAAGACATACACTGACACCAAGTCACAAAGACATACACTGATACCCAGTAACACAGACACACACTGAAACCAAGTAACAAAGACATAGACTGACACCAAGTCACAAAGACACACGCTGAACCCAGTAACAAAGACAGACACTGACACCAAGTCACAAAGACACACACTGACACCCTGTAACAAAGACATACACTGACACCAAGTCACAAAGACATACACTGATACACAGACACACACTTGCACCAAGTAACACAGACATACACTGACACCAAGTAACAAAGACATACACTGATAGCCAGTATCACAGACACACACTTACACCAAGTAACAAAGACATACACTGACACCAAGTCACAAAGACACACACTGACACCCAGTAACAAAGACATACACTGACACCAAGTCACAAAGACATACACTGATACCCAGGAACACAGACACACACTGACACCCAGTAACAAAGACATACACTGCTACCAAGTCACAGAGACATACACTGATACCCAGTAACACAGACACACACTGACACCCAGTAACAAAGATATACACTGATACCAAGTCACAAAGACATACACTGATACCCAGTAACACAGACACACACAGACACCCAGTAACAAAGACATACACTGACACCAAGTAACAAAGACATATACTTACACCAAGTAACGAAGACAGACAATTACACCAAGTAACAAACACATACACTGTCACCAAGTAACAAAGACATACACTGATACCCAGTAACACAGACACACACATACACCAAGTAACAAAGACAGACACTGATACCCAGTAACGCAAACACACACGTACACCAAGTAACAAAGACATGCACTTACACCAAGTAACACAGACATACTCTTACACAATGTATTTTGACTTACACTTACACCAAGTCACAAACACATACACTGACACCAAGTAACAAAGTCATACACTTACACCAAGTAACAAAGACATACACTGATACCCAGTAACACAGACACACACTGACACCCAGTTAGAAACACACACTGACCCCCAGTAACACAGACACACATTGACCCACAGTAACACAGACATACACTGACACCAAGTCACAAAGACACACAATGACAACCAGTAACAAAGACATACACTGACACCAAGTCACAAAGACATACACTGATACACAGACACACACTTACACCAAGTAACACAGACATACACTTACACCAAGTAACACAGACATACTCTTACACCAAGTATTTGTCTTACACTTACACCAAGTAACAAAGACATACACTGATACCGTTTAACACAGACACACACTTACACCAAGTAACAAAGACAGACACTGATACCCAGTAACACAGACACACACTTACACCAAGTAACAAAGACATACACATACACCAAGTAACACAGACATACACATACACCATGTATTTTGAGTTACACTTACAACAGGTAACAAAGACATACACTGACACCCAGTAACAAAGACATACAGTGACACCAAGTCACAAACACATACAATGACACCAAGGAACAAAGACATACACTTACACCAAGTAACAAAGACATACACTGATACCCAGTAACACAGTCCCACACTGACACCCAGTTAGAAACACACACTGACCCCCAGTAACACAGACACACAGTGACCCCGAGTAACACAGACATACACTGACACCAAGTCACAAAGACACACACTGACACCCAGTAACAAAGACATATACTGACACCAAGTCACAAAGACATACACTGATACACAGACACACACTTACACCAAGTAACACAGACATACACTGACACCAAGTAACAAAGACATGCACTGATACCCAGTATCACAGACACACACTTACAGGAAGTAACAAAGACATACACTGACACCAAGTCACAAAGACACACACTGACACCCAGTAACAAAGACATACACTGACACCAAGTCACAAAGTCATACACTGATACCCAGGAACACAGACACACACTGACACCCAGTAACAAAGACTTACACTGATACCAAGTCACAAAGACATACACTGGTACCCAGTAACACAGACACACACTGACACCCAGTAACAAAGACATACACTGATACCAAGTCACAAAGACATTCACTGATACCCAGTAACACAGACACACACTTAAGGCAAGTAACAAAGACACACACTGACACCAAGTCACAAAGACACACGCTGACCCCAGTAACACAGACATACACTGACACCAAGTCACAAAGACACACACTGACACCCTGTAACAAAGACATACACTGACACCAAGTCACAAAGACATACACTGATACACTGACACACACTTACACCAAGTAACACAGACATACACTGACACCAAGTAACAAAGACACACACTGATACCCAGTATCACAGACACACACTTACACCAAGTAACAAAGACATACACTGACACCAAGTCACAAAGACACACACTGACACCCAGTAACAAAGACATACACTGACACCAAGTCACAAAGACATACACCGATACCCAGGAACACAGACACACACTGACACCCAGTAACAAAGACATACACTGCTACCAAGTCACAAAGACATACACTGATGCCCAGTAACACAGACACACACTGACACCCAGTAACAAAGACATACACGGACAAAAGTCACAAAGACATACACTGATACCCAGTAACACAGACACACACTGAAACCAAGTAACAAAGACATACACTGACACCAAGTAACAAAGACATACACTTACACCAAGTAACAAAGAAACACACTTACACCAAGGAACACAGACATACACTGACACCAAGTAACAAAGACATACACTTACAACAAGTAACAAAGACAGACAATTACACCAAGTAACAAAGACATACATTTACACCAATTATTTTGACATACACTGACACCAAGTAACAAAGACATTCACTGATACCCAGTAACACAGGCACACACTGTGGGGCGGTGGTGGGGGGGGGGGGGCATCTTGGCGCAGTGGTTAGCACAGCAGCCTCACAGCTCCAGGGACCCGGGTTCGAATCTGGCTACTGCCTGTGCGGAGTTTGCAACTTCTCCCTGTGTCTGCGTGTGTTTCCTCCGGGTGCTCCGGTTTCATCCCACATGCCAAAGTCTTGCAGGTTGCTAGGTTAATTGGCCATCATAAATTGCCCCTAGTATAGGTAGGTGGTAGGGAAATATATAGGGAAGGTGGGGATGTGATAGGAATACGGGATTAGTGTCGGATTAGTATAAATGGGTGGTTGATGGTCGGCACAGACTCGGTGGGCCAAAGGGCCTGTTTCAGTGCTGTATCTCTAAACTAAACTAAATACTGACACCTAGTGTCACAGACACACACTGAAACCCAGTAACAAAAACAAACACACACTGACACCCAGTAACACAGAGAACCAGTGATCCACAGTAACAAAGACATACACTGACACCAAGTAACACAGACACACACTGACATCCAGTAACAAAGAGATACATTGACACCAAGTCACAAAGACATACACTGACACCAAGTAACAAAGACATACACTGATACCCAGTAACACAGACACACACTTACACCAAGTAACAAAGACAGACACTTACACCCAGTAACAAAGACATACACTGACACCAAGTAACAAAGACATACACTTACACCAAGTAACAAAGTCAGACAATTACACCAAGTAACAAACACATACACTGACACCAAGTAACAAAGACATACACTGATACCCAGTAACACAGACACACACTTACACCGTTTAACAAAGACAGACACTGATACCCAGTAACACAGACACACACTTACACCAAGTAACAAAGACATACACTTACACCAAGTAACAAAGACCGACACTTACACCAAGTAACAAAGACATACACTGACACCAAGTAACAAAGACATACACTTACACCAAGTAGCAAAGTCAGACAATTACACCAAGTAACAAACACATACACTGACACCAAGTAACAAAGACAGACACTGATACCCAGTAACACAGCCACACACTTACACCAAGTAACAAATACATACACTGACACCAAGTCACAAACACATACACTGACACCAAGTAACAAAGACATACACTTACACCAAGTAACAAACACATACACTGATACCCAGTAACACAGACACACACTGACCCCCAGTAACACAGACATACACTGACACCAAGTCACAAAGACACACACTGACACCCAGTACAAAGACATACACTGACACCAAGTCACAAAGACATACACTGATACACAGACATACACTTACACCAAGTAAAACAGGCATACTCTGACACCAAGTAACAAAGTCATACACTGATACCCAGTATCACAGTCACACACTTAAGGCAAGTAACAAAGACATACACTGACACCAAGTCACAAAGACACACGCTGACCCCAGGAACACAGACATACACTGACACCAAGTCACAAAGACGCACACTGACATCCTGTAACAAAGGCATACACTGACACCAAGTCACAAAGACATACACTTACACCAAGTAACAAAGGCAGACAATTACACCAAGTAACAAACACATACACTGACACCAAGTAACAAAGACATACACTCATACCCAGAAACACAGACACACACTTACACCAAGTAACAAAGACAGACACTGATACCCAGTAACACAGACACACACTTACACCAAGTAACAAAGACATACACTTACACCAAGTAACACAGACATACACTTACACCAAGTATTTTGACTTACACTTACACCAAGTAACAAAGACATACACTGACACCCAGTAACAAAAACATACACTGACACCAAGTCACAGACGCATACACTGACACCAAGTAACAAAGACATACACTTACACCAAGTAACAAAGACATACACTGATACCCAGTAACACAGACACACACTGACACCCATTTAGATACACACACTGACCCACAGTAACACTGACACACACTGACCCCCAGTAACACAGCCATACACTGACACCAAGTCACAAAGACACACACTGACACCCAGTAACAAAGACATACACTGACACCAAGTCACAAAGACATACACTGATACACAGACATACACTTACACCAAGTAAAACAGACATACACTGACACCAAGTAACAAAGACATACACTGATACCCTGTATCACATACACACAAAACAAAGGCAGCTGGGTAACAGTTAGAGGTGGGAAGAGGTCAGTGCAGGGATCTCCTGTGGTCGTTCCCCTCAGCAACAAGTATACAGTTTTAGATACTGTTGGGGGGGACGGCCTATCGGGGGCAGGCTGCAGTGAACGGGCCTCTGGCACGGGGTCCTGCACTGTGGCTCAGAAGGGAAGGAGGGAGAATGGGAGAGCACTAGTCATCGGGGACTCGATGGTGAGGAGTACCGACAGGCGGTTCTGTGGGCGCAAGCGAGACGCACGGATGGTTTGTTGCCTACCTGGTGCCAGGGTCCGTGATGTTTGTGATCGCGTCTTCAGGATCCTTAAAGGGGAGGGGGAGCAGCCAGAGGTCGTGGTGCACATTGGCACCAACGACGTAGGAAGGAAGGGAGGCACAGATGTTAGAAGTGAGTTTAGGGAGTTAGGCTGGAAGCTGAAAGCTCGGACGGACAGAGTTGTTATCTCTGGTTTGTTGCCGGCGCCACGTGATAGTGAGGCTAGGAATAGGGAGAGAGCACAGCTGAACACGTGGCTGCAGGAATGGTGTAGAAGAGAGGGCTTCCAGTTCTTGGATAATTGGACTGCATTCTGGGGAAGATGGGACCTGTTCAAACAGGACGGGCTGCATCTGAACCAGAGGGGCACCAATATCCTGGGAGGGAGGTTTGCTAGTACTGTTCGGGAGGGTTTAAACTAGTTTGGGAGGGGGATGGGAACCGGACTTGTAGTCCAGGGACCAGTGGGTCCACTCAGAAAGACAAAGAGTGTAGTGAGGTATTGGGGAAGGTAGCACTGTCGCAGAGGACAGATGGGCACGGAGAAGGGTTAAAGTGCGTATACTTCAACGCAAGAAGCATCAGGAATAAGGTGAGTGAATTGAAGGCGTGGATGGGCACTTGGGACTACGATGTTGTGGCCATCACTGAAACGTGGATAGGTGAGGGGGAGGAATGGTTCTTGGAGGTACCTGGTTATAGATGTTTTCATAAGATTAGGAATGGTGGTAAAAGAGGTGGGGGGGGGTGGCATTGTTAGTTAGAAATAGTGTAACAACTGCTGAAAGAATTTTCGAGGAGGATCTGCCGACTGAGGCACTGTGGGTTGAGGTCAGGAACAGGAAAGGAGCAGTCACCTTGATGGGAGTTTTCTATCGGCCCCCCAATAGCAGCAGGGAGGTGGAAGAGCAGATTGGGAAACAGATTTTGGAAAGGAGCAGAAGTCACAGGGTAGTAATTATGGGGGATTTCAACTTCCCAAATATTGATTGGCAACTCTTTAGATCGAATAGTTTGGATGGGGTAGTGTTTGTGCAGTATGTCCAGGAAGCTTTTCTGACTCAGTATGTAGACTGCCCGACCAGAGGGGAGGCAATATTGGATTTGGTACTAGGTAATGAACCAGGGCAAGTGATAGAGCTGTTGGTGGGCGAGCACTTTGGAGATAGTGATCACAATTCTGTAGCATTCACTGTGGTAATGGAGAGGGATAGGTATGTGCAACAGGGCAAGGTTTACAATTGGGGGAAGGGTAGATATGATGCTGTCAGGCAGGAACTGAGGAGCATAAGTTGGGAGCATATGCTGGCAGGGAAGGGCACGGTCGAAATGTGGAACTTTTTCAAGGAGCAGATAGTAGGGGCCATTGATAAGCATGTCCCTGTCAGACAGGGAAGGGATGGTCATGTGAGGGAACCGTGGTTGACAAGAGAGGTTGAGAGTCTTGTTAGGAAGAAGAAGGATGCGTATATAAGGTTGAGGAAAAAGGGCACAGGCATAGCTCTGGAGGGATACAAGATGGCCAGGAAGGATCTGAAGAAAGGGATTAGGAGAGCTAAGAGAGGGCATGAAAAATGCTTGGCGGGTAGGATAAAAGAAAACCCCAAGGCCTTTTACGCGTATGTCAGAAATATGAGGATGACTAGGGGGACCGTAGGTCCGGTCAAGGACAATAGCGGGAGACTGTGTGTTGAGCCGGAAGAGATAAGTGAGGTTTTGAATGAGTACTTCTCTTCGGTATTTACGAATGAGAAGGGGTGTATTACTGAAGAGGACGGTGTGAAACAGACTGGTAAGCTCGAGGAAGTGCTCGTTAGGAGGGAAGATGTGTTGGGGTTTTTGAATAACTTGAAGATAGACAAGTCTCCCGGGCCTGACGGGGTATATCCAAGGATGTTATGGGAAGCAAGGGATGAAATTGCAGAGCCGCTGGCAATGATCTTTTCATCTTCTCTGTTGACGGGGGTGGTACCAGGTGATTGGAGGGTGGCAAATGTTGTGCCCCTGTTCAAGAAAGGGAATAGGAACAACCCTGGGAATTACAGGCCAGTTAGTCTTACTTCGGTGGTAGGCAAGTTGATGGAAAAGGTGCTGAGGGATAGGATTTCTGAGCATCTGGAAAGACACTGCTTGATTCGGGACAGTCAGCACGGTTTTGTGAGGGGTAGGTCTTGCCTCACAAGCCTGATTGAATTCTTTGAGCAGGTGACCAAGCAAGTGGATGAGGGTAAACCAGTGGATGTGGTGTACATGGATTTTAGTAAGGCATTTGATAAGGTCCCCCATGGTAGACTTATGGAGAAAGTCAGGAGGCATGGGATAGTGGGGAATGTGGCCAGTTGGATTAAGAATTGGCTAACTGATAGAAGGCAGAGAGTGGTCTTAGATGGTAAATACTCAGCCTGGAGCCCAGTTACCAGTGGCGTGCCACAGGGATCAGTTCTGGGTCCTCTCCTGTTTGTGATTTTTATTAACGACTTGGATGAGGAAGTCGAAGGGTGGGTCAGTAAATTTGCAGATGATACAAAGGTTGGTGGAGTTGTGGATACCGAGGAGGGCTATTGTCGTCTGCAAAGGGACTTGGATAGGTTGCAGTGCTGGGCTGAAAAGTGGCAGATGGAGTTTAACCCTGAAAAGTGTGAGGTCGTCCATTTTGGAAGGACAAACATGAATGCAAAATACTGGGTTAACGGTAGGGTTCTTGGGCATGTGGAGGAGCAGAGAGACCTTGTGGTCTATGTGCATAGATCGTTGAAAGTTGCAACTCAAGTGGATAGGGCTGTGAAGAAGGCATATGGGGTGTTAGCGTTCATTAGCAGAGGGATTGAATTTAAGAGCCGTGAGGTGATGATGCAGCTGTACAGGACCTTGGTAAGGCCTCATTTGGAGTACTGTGTGCAGTTCTGGTCGCCTCATTTTAGGAAGGATGTGGAAGCCTTGGAGAGGGTGCAGAGGAGATTTACCAGGATGTTGCCTGGAATGGAGAATAAGTCTTACGAGGAAAGGCTGAACATTCTAGGCCTCTTCTCATTAGAACGGAGAAGGATGAGGGGTGACATGATAGAGGTTTATAAGATGATCAGGGGAATAGATAGGGTAGACAGTCAGAAACTTTTTCCCCGGGTGGAGCAAAGCGTTACAAGGGGTCATAAATTTAAAGTGAAGGGTGGGAGATATAAGGGGGATGTCAGGGGAAGGTTCTTTACCCAGAGAGTGGTCGGGGCATGGAATGCCTTCCCTGGGGAAGTTGTTGAGTCAGAAACTTTAGGGACTTTCAAACGGCTTTTAGATAGGTATATGGATAAAGGAGAATGATGGGGTATAGATTAAATTGTCCTTGACAGAGGACAAAGGATCGGCACAACATCGTGGGCCGAAGGGCCTGTTCTGTGCTGTATTTTTCTATGTTCTATGTTCTATGTTCTAAGGCAAGTAACAAAGACATACACTGACACCAAGTCACAAAGACACACGCTGACCCCAGTAACACAGACATACACTGACACCAAGTCACAAAGACACACACTGACACCCTGTAACAAAGACATACACTGACACCAAGTCACAAAGACATACACTGATACACAGACACACACTTGCACCAAGTAACACAGACATACACTGACACCAAGTAACAAAGACATACACTGATAGCCAGTATCACAGACACACACTTACACCAAGTAACAAAGACATACACTGACACCAAGTCACAAAGACACACACTGACACCCAGTAACAAAGACATACACTGACACCAAGTCACAAAGACATACACTGATACCCAGGAACACAGACACACACTGACACCCAGTAACAAAGACATACACTGCTACCAAGTCACAAAGACATACACTGATACCCAGTAACACAGACACACACTGACACCCAGTAACAAAGATATACACTGATACCAAGTCACAAAGACATACACTGATACCCAGTAACACAGACACGCACAGACACCCAGTAACAAAGACATTCACTGACACCAAGTAACAAAGACATATACTTACACCAAGTAACAAAGACAGACAATTACACCAAGTAACAAACACATACACTGTCACCAAGTAACAAAGACATACACTTACACCAAGTAACAAAGACATACACTGATACCCAGTATCACAGTCCCACACTGACACCCAGTTAGAAACACACACTGACCCCCAGTAACACAGACACACACTGACCCCCAGTAACACAGACATACACTGACACCAAGTCACAAACACATACACTGACACCCAGTAACAAAGACACACACTGACACCAAGTCACAAAGACATACACTGATACACAGACACACACTTACACCAAGTAACACAGACATACACTGACACCAAGTAACAAAGACATACACTGATATCCAGTATCACAGACACACACTTACAGGAAGTAACAAAGACATACACTGACACCAAGTCACAAAGACACACACTACCACCCAGTAACAAAGACATACACTGACACCAAGTCAGAAAGACATACACTGATACCCAGGAACACAGTCACACACTGACACCCAGTAACAAAGACATACACTGATACCAAGTCACAAAGACATACACTGATACCCAGTAACACAGACACACACTGACACCCATTAACAAAGACATACACTGATACCAAGTCACAAGGACATACACTGATACCCAGTAACACAGACACACACTGACACCCAGTAACAGAGACATACACTGATACCAAGTCACTAAGACATGCACTGATACCCAGTAACTCAGACACACACTGACACCAAGTAACAAAGACATACACTGACACCAAGTAACAAAGACATACACTTACACCAAGTAACAAAGACACACACTTACACCAAGGAACACAGACATACACTGACACCAAGTAACAAAGACATACACTTACACCAAGTAACAAAGACAGACAATTACACCAAGTAACAAAGACATACACTTACACCAAGTATTTTGACATACACTGACACCAAGTAACAAAGACATACACTGATACCGAGTAACACAGACACACACTTACACCAAGTAACAAAGACATACACTGATACCCAGTAACACAGACACACACTTACACCAAGTAACAAAGACAGACACTGATACCCAGTAACATAGACACACACTTACACCAAGTAACAAAGACATACACGAACACCATGTAACTCAGACATCCACTTACACCAAGTATTTTGACTTACACTTACACCAAGCAACAAAGACAAACACTGACACCCAGTAACAAAGACATACACTGACACCAAGTCACAAACACATACACTGACACCAAGTAACAAAGACATACACTTACACCAAGAAACAAAGACATACACTGATACCCAGTAACACAATCACACACTGACACCCAGTTAGAAACACACACTGACCCCCAGTAACACAGACACACACTGAACCCCAGTAACACAGACATACACTGACACCAAGTCACAAAGACATACACTGATACACAGACACACACTTACCCCAAGTAACACAGACATACACTGACACCAAGTCACAAAGACACCCACTGACACCCAGTAACAAAGACATACACTGACACCAAGACACAAAGACATACACTGATACCCAGGAACGCAGACACACACTGACACCCAGTAACAAAGACATACACTGATACCAAGTCACAAAGACATACACTGATACCCAGAAACACAGAGACACACTGACACCCAGTAACAAAGACATACACTGATACCAAGTCACAAAGACATACATTGATCCCCTTTAACACAGACAAACACTGACACCCAGTAACAAAGACATACACCGATACCAAGTCACAAAGACATACACTGATACGCAGTAACACAGACACACACTGACACCAAGTAACAAAGACATACACTGACTCCAAGTAACAAAGACATACACTTATACCAAGTAACAAAGACAGACAATTACACCAAGTAACAAAGACATACACTTACACCAAGTATTTTGACATACACTGACACCAAGTAACAAAGACACACTGATACCCAGTAACACAGACACACACTTACACCAAGTAACAAAGACATACACTGATACCCAGTAACACAGGCACACACTGGGAGTGGGGGGGGGGGGGCACATTGGCGCAGTGGTTAGCACCGCAGCCTCACAGCTGCAGGGACCCGTGTTCGATTCTGGGTACTGCCTGTTCGGAGTTTGCAAGTTCTCCCTGTGCATGCGTGAGTTTCCTCCGGGTGCTCCGGTTTCCTCCCACATGCCAAAGACTTGCAGATTGATAGGTTAATTGGCCATCATAAATTGCACCTAGTATAGGTAGGTGGTAGGGAAATATACAGGGACAGGTGGGGATGTGACAGAAATACGGGATTAGTGTAGGATTAGCATAAATGGGTGGTTGATGGTCGGCACAGACTCGGTGGGCCGAAGGGCCTGTTTAAATGCTGTATCTCTAAACTAAACTAAATACCGACACCTAGTGTCACAGACACACACTGACAGCCAGTAACACAAACAAACACACACTGACACCCTGGAACACAGAGAACCACTGATGCACAGTAACAAAGACATACACTGACACCAAGTAACACAGACACACACTGACACCCAGTAACAAAGACAGACACTGACACCAAGTCACAAAGACATACACTGACACAATGTAACAAATACATACAGTTATACCAAGTAACAGAGACATACACTGATACCCAGTAACACAGACATCCACTGACACCAAGTAACAAAGACGTACACTGACACCAAGTCACACAGACACACACTTACACCAAGTAACAAAGACAGACACTGATAACCAGTAACACAGACACACACTTACACCAAGTAACACAGACATACACTGACACCAAGTAACAAAGACACACACTTACACCAAGTAACACAGACATAGACTGACACGAAGTAACAAAGACATACACTTACACCAAGTAACACAGACATACACTGACACCAAGTAACAAAGTCATACACTGACACCCAGTAACACAGACACACACGGACACCAAGTAACAAAGACACACACTTACACCAAGTAACACAGACATAGACTGACACGAAGTAACAAAGACATAAACTTACACCAAGTAACACAGACATACACTGACACCCAGTAACAAAGTCATACACTGACACCCAGTAACACAGACACACACGGACACCAAGTAACAAAGACACACACTTACACCAAGTAACACAGACACACACTGACACCCAGTTACACAGACATACATTTACACCATGTAACAAAGACATACACTGACATCAAGTAACAAAGACATACATTAATACCCAGTAACACAGGCACACACTTACACCAAGTAACACAGACAGACACTGACACCAAGTAACAAAGACATACACTGACACCAAGTAACAAAGAAATACACTTACACCAAGTTACAAAGACACACACTTACACCAAGTAACCCAGACATACACTGAAATCAAGTAACAAAGACAGACAATTACACCAAGTAACAAAGACATACACTTACACCAAGTTTTTTGACATACACTGACACCAAGTAACAAAGACATGCACTGATACCCAGTAACACAGACAAACACTTGCACCAAGTAACAAAGACATACACTGACACCAAGTCACAAATACTCACACTGATACCCAGTAACAAAGACATACACTGAAACCAAGTCACAGAGACATACAATGATACCCAGTAACACAGACACACAGTTACACCAAGTAACACAGACATACACTGACACCAAGTAACAAAGACATACACTGATACCCTGTAACACAGACACACACTTACACCAAGTAACAAAGACAGACACTGATACCCAGTAACACAGACACACACTGACACCCAGTAACACAAACAATCACACTGACACCAAGTGTCAAAGACATACACTGACACCAAGTAACAAAGACATACACTGACACCAAGTAACACAGACACACACTTACACCAAGTAACAAAGACATACACTGACACCAAGTAACAAAGACACACACTTACACCAAGTAACACAGACATAGACTGACACCAAGTAACAAAGACATACACTGACACCAAGTCACAAAGACACACACAGACACCCAGTAACACAGACACACAAGGACACCAAGTAACAAAGACACACACTTACACCAAGTAACACAGACACACACTAGCACCAAGTAACACAGACATACACTGACACCAAGTAACAAAGACATACACTGATGCCCAGTAACACAGACACACACTTACACCAAGTAAAAAAGACATACACTGACACCCAGTAACAAAGACATAAACTGACACCCAGTAACAAAGACACACACGGACACCACGTAACAAAGACACACACTTACACCAAGTAACACAGACACACACTGACACCCAGTAACACAAACAATCACCTGACACCAAGTGACACAGACATACACTGACACCAAGTAACAAAGAAATACACTGACACCAAGTAACACAGACAAACACATACACCAAGTAACACAAACACACACTTACACCAAGTAACAAAGACATACACTGACACCAAGTAACAAAGACACACACTTACACCAAGTAACACAGGCATAGACTGACACCAAGCAACAAAGACATAAACTTACACCAAGTAACGCAGAAATACACTGACACCAAGTAACAAAGACATACACTGAAACCCAGTAACACAGACACACAAGGACACCAAGTAACAAAGACACACACTTACACCAAGTAACACAGACACACACTGACACCCAGTAACACAGACACACACTTACACCAAGTAACACAGACATACACTGACACCAAGTAACAAAGACATACACTGACACCCAGTAACACAGGCACACACTTACATCAAGTAACACAGACATACACTGACACCAAGTAACAAAACATACACTGACACCAAGTAACAAAGACATACACTTACACCAAGTAACAAAGACACACACTTACACCAAGTAACCCAGTCATACAATGAAACCAAGTAATAAAGACATACAATTTCACCAAGTAACAAAGAAATACACTTACACCAAGTATTTTGACATACACTGACACCAAGTAACAAAGACATACACTGATATCCAGTAACACAGACACACACTTACACCAAGTAACAAAGACATACACTGACACCAAGTCACAAAGTAACACACTGACACCCAGTAACAAAGACATACACTGACACCAAGTCACAAAGACATACACTGATACCCAGTAACACAGATACACACTTACACCTAGTAACACAGACATACACTGACACCAAGTAGCAAAGACATACAATGATACCAAGTAACACAGAAAAACGCTTACACCAAGTAACAAAGACAGACACTGATACCCAGTAACACAGACACACACTTACACCAAGTAACAAAGACATACACTGACACCCAGTAACAAAGACATACACTGACACCCAGTAACACAGACACACACGGACACCAAGTAACAAAGACACACACTTACACCAAGTAACACAGACACACACTGACACCCAGTAACACAAACAAATACACTGACACCAAGTGACACAGACATACACTGACACCAAGTAACAAAGACATACACTGACACCAAGTAACACAGACACACACATACACCAAGTAACACAAACAAACACTTACACCAAGTAACAAAGACATACACTGACACCAAGTAACAAAGACACACACTTACACCAAGTAACGCAGACATAGACTGACACCAAGCAACAAAGACATACACTTAAACCAAGTAACACAGACATACACTGACACCAAGTAACAGAGACATTCACTGATACCCAGTAACAAAGAAAATACACTGACACCCATTAACACAGACACACACGGACACCAAGTAACAAAGACACACACTTACACCAAGGAACACAGACACACACTGACACCCAGTAACACAGACACACACTTACACCAAGTAACACAGACATACACTGACAACAAGTAACAAAGACATACACTGACACCAAGTAACAAAGACACACACTTACACCAAGTGACAAAGACACACACTTGCACCAAGTAACCCAGACATACACTGAAACCAAGTAACAAAGACAGACAATTTCACCAAGTAAGAAAGATATACACTTACACCAAGTATTTTGACATACACTGACCCCAAGTAACAAAGACATACACTGATATCCAGTAACACAGACACACACTTACATCAAGTAACAAAGACATACACTGACACCAGGTCACAAAGAAACACACTGACACCCAGTAACAAACACATACACTGACACCAAGTCACTAAGACGTACACTGATACCCAGTAACACAGACACACACTTACACCAAGTAACACAGACATACACTGATACCCAGTAACACAGAAACACATGTACACCAAGTAACAAAGACAGACACTGATACCCAGTAACACAGACACACACTTACACCAAGTAACATTGACATACACTGACACCCAGTAACAAAGGCATACACTGACACCCAGTAACACAGACACACACGGACACCAAGTAACACAGACACACACTTACACCAAGTAACACAGTCACACACTGACACCCAGTAACACAAAAAAACACACTGACACCAAGTGACACAGACATACACTGACACCAAGCAACAAAGACATACACTGACACCAAGTAACACAGACACACACTTACGCCAAGTAACAAAGACACAGACTTACAACAAGTATCAAAGACATAAACTGACACCAAGTAACAAAGACACACACTGACACCAAGTAACACAGACATAGACTGACACCAAGTAACAGAGACATACACCTACACCAATTAACACAGACGTACACTGACACTAAGTAACAAAGACATACACTGATACCCAGTAACACAGACACACGCTTACACCAAGTAACAAATAACAAAGACAGATACTGACAGCAAGTCACAAAGACACACACTGACACGCAGTATCAAAGACATACACTGAAACCATGTCACAAAGACATACACTGATACCCAGTAACACAGAGACACACTTACACCAAGTAACACAGACATACACTGACACCAAGTAACAAAGAAATACACTGATACCCAGTAACACAGACAAACACTTACACCAAGTAACAGAGACAGACACTAATACCCAGTAACACAGACACACACTTACACCAAGTAACAAAGACATACACTGACACCCAGTAACACAGACACACACGGACACCAAGTAACAAAGACACACACTTACACCAAGTAACACAGAAACACACTGACACCCAGTAACTCAAACAAACACAGTGACACCACGTGACACAGACATACACTGACACCAAGTAACAGAGACATACACTGATACCCAGTAACAAAGAAAATACACTGACACCCATTAACACAGACACACACGGACACCAAGTAACAAAGAAACCCACTTACACCAAGTAACACAGACACACACTGACACCCAGTAACACAGACACACACTTACACCAAGTAACACAGACATACACTGACACCAAGTAACAGAGACATACACTGATACCCAGTAACAAAGAAAATATACTGACACCCATTAACACAGACACACACGGACACCAAGTAACAAAGAAACACACTTACACCAAGTAACACAGACACACACTGACACCCAGTAACACAGACACACACTTACACCAAGTAACACAGACATACACTGACACCAAGTAACAAAGACATGCTCTGATACCCAGTAACACAGGCACACACTTACACCAAGTAACACAGACATACACTGACACCAAGTAACAAAGACATACACTGACACCAAGTAACAAAGACATACACTTGCACCAAGTAACAAAGACACACACTTACACCAAGTAACCCAGACATACACTGAAACCAAGTCATAAAGACAGACAATTTCACCAAGTAACAAAGATATACACTTACACCAAGTATTTTGACATACACTGACACCAAGTAACAAAGACATACACTGATATCCAGTAACACAGACACACACTTACATCAAGTAACAAAGACATACACTGACACCAGGTCAGAAAGAAACACACTGACACCCAGTAACAAAGACATACACTGACTCCAAGTCACTAAGACATACACTGATACCCAGTAACACAGACACACACTTACACCAAGTAACACTGATTTACACTGACACCAAGTAACAAAGACATACACTGATACCCAGTAACACAGAAACACATCTACACCAAGTAACAAAGACAGACACTGATACCCAGTAACACAGACACACACTTACACCAAGTAACAAAGACATACACTGACACCCAGTAACAAAGACATACACTGACACCCAGTAACACAGACATACACTGACACCAAGCAACAAAGACATACACTGACACCAAGTAACACAGACACACACTTACGCCAAGTAACAAAGACACAGACTTACAACAAGTATCAAAGACATAAACTGACACCAAGTAACAAAGACACACACTGACACCAAGTAACACAGACATAGACTGACACCAAGTAACAGAGACATACACCTACACCAATTAACACAGACGTACACTGACACTAAGTAACAAAGACATACACTGATACCCAGTAACACAGACACACGCTTACACCAAGTAACAAATAACAAAGACAGATACTGACACCAAGTCACAAAGACACACACTGACACGCAGTATCAAAGACATACACTGAAACCATGTCACAAAGACATACACTGATACACAGTAACACAGACACACACTTACACCAAGTAACACAGACATACACTGACACCAAGTAACAAAGAAATACACTGATACCCAGTAACACAGACAAACACTTACACCAAGTAACAGAGACAGACACTAATACCCAGTAACAAAGACACACACTTACACCAAGTAACAAAGACATACACTGACACCCAGTAACACAGACACACACGGACACCAAGTAACAAAGACACACACTTACACCAAGTAACACAGAAACACACTGACACCCAGTAACTCAAACAAACACAGTGACACCAAGTGACACAGACATACACTGACACCAAGTAACAGAGACATACACTGATACCCAGTAACAAAGAAAATACACTGACACCCATTAACACAGACACACACGGACACCAAGTAACAAAGAAACCCACTTACACCAAGTAACACAGACACACACTGACACCCAGTAACACAGACACACACTTACACCAAGTAACACAGACATACACTGACACCAAGTAACAGAGACATACACTGATACACAGTAACAAAGAAAATATACTGACACCCATTAACACAGACACACACGGACACCAAGTAACAAAGAAACACACTTACACCAAGTAACACAGACACACACTGACACCCAGTAACACAGACACACACTTACACCAAGTAACACAGACATACACTGACACCAAGTAACAAAGACATGCTCTGATACCCAGTAACACAGGCACACACTTACACCAAGTAACACAGACATACACTGACACCAAGTAACAAAGACATACACTGACACCAAGTAACAAAGACATACACTTGCACCAAGTAACAAAGACACACACTTACACCAAGTAACCAAGACATACACTGAAACCAAGTCACAAAGACAGACAATTTCACCAAGTAACAAAGATATACACTTACACCAAGTATTTTGACATACACTGACACCAAGTAACAAAGACATACACTGATATCCAGTAACACAGACACACACTTACATCAAGTAACAAAGACATACACTGACACCAGGTCAGAAAGAAACACACTGACACCCAGTAACAAAGACATACACTGACTCCAAGTCACTAAGACATACACTGATACCCAGTAACACAGACACACACTTACACCAAGTAACCCTGATTTACACTGACACCAAGTAACAAAGACATACACTGATACCCAGTAACACAGAAACACATCTACACCAAGTAACAAAGACAGACACTGATACCCAGTAACACAGACACACACTTACACCAAGTAACAAAGACATACACTGACACCCAGTAACAAAGACATACACTGACACCCAGTAACACAGACACACACGGACACCAAGTAACACAGACACACACTTACACCCAGTAACACAGTCACACACTGACACCCAGTAACACATACACACGCGGACACCAAGTAACAAAGACATACATTGATACCCAGCCACACAGACACACACTTACACCTAGTATCACAGACATACACAGACACCAAGTAACAAAGACATACACTGACACCAAGTAACAAAGGCATACACTGACACCCAGTCACACAAACAAACACACTGACACCAAGTGACACAGACATACACTGACACCAAGTAAGAAAGACCTACACTGACACCAAGTAACACAGACACACACTTACACCAAGTAACACAAACACACACTTACACCAAGTAACAAAGACATTCACTGACACCAAGTAACAAAGACACACACTTACACCAATCAACACAGACATAGACTGACAGCAAGTAACACAGACATACACTGACACCAAGTAACAAAGACATACACTGATACCCAGTAACACAGACACACGCTTACACCAAGTAACAAAGACAGACACTGATACCCAGTAACACAGACACACACTTACACCAAGTAACAAAGACATACACTGACACCCAGTAACAAAGACATACACTGACAAGCAGTAACACAGACATACACGGACACCAAGTAACAAAGACACACACTTACACCAAGTAACGCAGACACACACTGACACCCAGTAACACAAACACAAACGTACACCACGTAACACAGACGTACATTGACACCAAGTAACAAAGACATACACTGATACCCAATAGAACAGACACACACTTGCACCAAGTAACGCAGACATACACTGAAACCAAGTAACAAAGACAGACAATTACAACAAGTAACAAAGACATACACTTACACCAAGTATTTTGACATGCACTGACACCAAGTAACAAAGACATACACTGATACCCAATAACACAGACACACACTTACTCCAAATAACAGAGACATACACTGACACCAAGTCACAAAGACACACACTGACACCCAGTAACACAGTCACACACTTACACCAAGTAACACAGACATACACTGACACCAAGTAACAAAGACATACACTGATACCCAATAACACAGACACACACTTACACCAAGTAACAAAGACATACACTGATACCCAGTAACTCAGACACACATTTACACCAAGTAACAAAGACATACACTGACACCCAGTAACAAAGACATACACTGACACCCAGTAACACAGACACACACGGACATCAAGTAACAAAGACACACACTTACACCAAGTAACACAGACACACACTGACACCCAGTAACACAGACACACACTTACACCAAGTAACACAGACATACACTGACACCAAGTAACAAAGACATACACAGATACCCAGTAACACAGGCACACACTTACACCAAGTAACACAGACATACACTGACACCAAGTAACAAAGACAACACTGACACCAAGTAACAAAGACATACACTTACATCAAGTAACAAGGACACACACTTACACCAAGTAACACAGACATACTCTGACACCAAGTAACAAAGACAGACAATTACACCAAATAACAAAGACATACACTTACACTAAGTATTTTGACATACACTGACACCAAGTGACAAAGACAAACACTGATACCCAGTAACACAGACACACACTTACACCACGTAACAAATACATACACTGACACCAAGTCACAAAGACACACACTGACACCCAGTAACAAAGACACACACTTACACCAAGTAACACAGCCATACACTGACACCAAGTAACAAAGACAGACAATTACACCAAGCAACAAAGACATGCACTTACACCAAGTATTTAGACATACACTGACACCAAGTAACAAAGACACACACTGACACAAAGTAACAAAGACAGACAATTACACCAAGCAACAAAGACATACACTTACACCAAGTAATAAAGACATACACTGACACCAAGTAACAAAGACATACTCTGATACCCAGTAACACAGACACACACTTACACCAAGTAACAAAGACATACACTGATACCCAGTAACACAGACACACACTTACACCAAGTAACACAGACATACACTGACACCAGGTAACAAAGACATACACTGATACCCGGTAACACAGGCACCCGGTGGGGTGCACATCGGCGCAGTGGTTCGCACCGCAGCCTCACAGCTCCAGGGACCCGTGTTCGATTCTGGGCACTGCCTGTGCGGAGTTTGCAAGTTCTCCCTCTGCCAGCGTGAGTTTCCTCCGGGTGCTCCGGTTTCCTCCCACATGCCAAAGACTTTCAGGTTGATAGGTTAATTGGTCATCATAGATTGCCCCGAGTATAGGTAAGTGGTAGGGAAATATATAGGGACAGGTGGGGATGTGATCGGAATACGGAATTAGTGTCGGATTACATAAATGGGTGGTTGATGGTCGGCACAGACTCGGTTGGCCGAAGGGCCTGTTTAAGTGCTGTATCTCTAAACTAAACTAAATACTGACACCTATTGTCACAGACAAACACTGACAGCTAGTAACACAAACAAACACACACTGACACCCAGTAACACAGACATACACTGACAACAAGTAACAAAGACATACACTGACACCAAGTCACAAAGACACACACTGACACCCAGTAATAAAGACATGCACTGACACAAAGTCACAAAAACATGCACTGATACCCAGTAACACAGACACACACTGACACCAAGTAACAAAGACAGACAATTACACCAAGTAACAAAGGCATACACTTACACCAAGTAACACAGACACACACTGACAGGAAGTAACAAAGACATACTCTGACACCAAGTAACAAAGTCATACACTTACACCAAGTAACACAGACACACACTTACACCAAGTAACACAGACAAACACTGTCACCAAGTAACAAAGGCATATACTTACACCAAGTAACAAAGACACATACTTACACCAAGTAACACAGACATACACTGACACCAAGCAACAAAGACAGACAATTACACCAAGTAACAAAGACATACACTTACACCAAGTATTTTGACATACACTGACACCAAGTAACAAAGACATACACTGATACCCAGTAACACAGACACACACTTACACCAAGTAACAAAGACATACACTGACACCAAGTCACAAAGACACATACTGACACCCAGTAACAAAGACATACACTGACACCAAGTCACAAATACATACACTGATACCCAGTAACAGAGACACACACTGACTCCAAGTAACACAGACATACACTGACACCAAGTAACAAAGAGATACACTGATACCCAGTAACACAGACACACACTTACACCAAGTAACAAAGACATACACTGACACCAAGTCACAAAGACACACACTGACACCCAGTAACAAAGACATACACTGACACCAAGTCACAAATACATACACTGATACCCAGTAACAGAGACACACACTGACTCCAAGTAACACAGACATACACTGACACCAAGTCACAAAGACATACACTGATACCCAGGAACACAGACATAAACTGACACCAAGTAACAAAGACATGCACAGACACCAAGTAACAAAGGCATACACTTACACCCAGTAACACAGACACACACTTACACCAAGTAACACAGACAAACACTGACACCAAGTAACAAAGACAGACAATTACACCAAGTAACAAAGGCATACACTTACACCAAGTAACAAAGACACACACTTACACCAAGTTACACAGACAAACACTGACACCAAGTAACAAAGACAGACAATTAACCAAGTAACAAAGGCATACACTTACACCAAGTAACACAGACATACACTGACACCAAGTAACAAAGGCATACACTTACACCAAGTAACACAGACACACACTTACACCAAGTAACACAGACAAACACTGACACCAAGTAACAAAGGCATATACTTACACCAAGTAACAAACACACACACTTACACCATGTAACACAGACATACACTGACACCAAGCAACAAAGACAGACAATTACACCAAGTAACAAAGACATACACTGACTCCAAGTCACAAAGACACACACTGACACCCAGTAACAAAGACATACACTGACACCAAGTCACAAATACATACACTGATACCCAGTAACACAGACACACACTGACACCAAGTAACACAGACATACACTGACACCAAGTAACAAAGACATACACTGATACCCAGTAACACAGACACACACTTACACCAAGTAACAAAGACAGATACTGATACCCAGTAACACAGACACACACTTACACCATGTAACAAAGACATACACTGACACCAGGTAACACAGACAAACACTGACGCCAGTAACACAGACACACACGGACACCAAATAACAAAGACACACTCTTACACCAAGTAACACAGACACACACTGACACCCAGTAACACAGACACATACTTACACCAAGTAACAAAGACATACACTGATACCCAGTAACACAAGCACACACTTACACCAAGTAACACAGACATACATTGACACCAAGTAACAATGACATACACTGACACCAAGTAACAAAGACATACACTTACACCAAGTAACAAAGACACACACTTACACCAAGTAACACAGACATACACTGACACCAAGTAACAAAGACAGACAATTACAAAAAGTAACAAAGACATACACTTACACCAAGTATTTTGACATACACAGACACCAAGTAACAAAGACAAACACTGATACCCAGTAACACAGACAAACACTTACACCAAGTAACAAAGACATACACTGACACAAAGTCACAAAGACACACACTGACACCCAGTAACAAAGACATACACTGACACCAAGTCACAAAGACATACACTGACTCCCGGTAACAAAGACATGCACTGACACCAAGTAACAAAGACACACACTTCCACCAAGTTACACAGACATACACTGACACCAAGTAACAAAGACATACACTGATACCCAGTAACACAGACATACACTGACACCAAGTAACAAAGACATACACTGATACCCAGTAACACAGGCACACACTGGGGAGAGGGGGCACATTGGCGCAGTGTTTAGCACCGCCGCCTCACAGCTCCAGGGACCCGGGTTCTATTCTGGGTACTGCCTGTGCGGAGTTTGCAAGTTTTCCCTGTGCCAGCGTGAGTTTCCTCCGGGTGCTCCGGTTTCCTCCCACATGCCAAAGACTTATAGGTTAATTGGCCATCATAGATTGCTCCTAGTATAGGTAGGTGGTAGGGAAATATATAGGGACAGGTGGGGATGTGATCGGAATACGGAATTAGTGTAGGATTAGCATAAATGGGTGGTTGATGGTCGGCACAGACTCGGTGGGCCGAAGGGCCTGTTTAAGTGCTGTCTCTCTAAACTAAACTAAATACTGACACCAAGAGTCACAGACACACACTGACAGCCAGTAACACAAACAAACACACACTGACACCCAGTAACACAGAGAACCACTGATAAACAGTAACAAAGACAGACACTGACACCACGTAACACAGACACACACCGACACCCAGTAACAAAGACATACACTGACACCAAGTAACAATGACATACATGGATACCAAGTCACAAAGACATACACTGAGACCCAGTAATACAGACACACACTGACACCAAGTAACAAAGACATAAACTTACACCAAGTAAAACAGACATACACTGACACCAAGTAACAAAGACAGACAATTACACCAAGTAACAAAGACATACACTTACACCAAGTATTTTGACATACACTGACACCAAGTAACAAAGACATACACTGATACCCAGTAACACAGACACACTCTTACACCAAGTAACAAAGACATACACTGACACCAAGTCACAAAGACACACACTGACACCCAGTAACAAAGACATACACTGACACCAAGTCACAAATACATACACTGATACCCAGTAACACAGACACACACTGACACCAAGTAACACAGACATACACTGACACCAAGTAACAAAGACATACACTGATACCCAATAACACAGACACACACTTACACCAAGTAACAAAGACAGATACTGATACCCAGTAACACAGACACACACTTACACCATGTAACAAAGACATACACTGACACCACCTAACACAGACATACACTGACACCCAGTAACACAGTCACACACGGACACCAAGTAACAAGGACACTCACTTACACCAAGTAACACAGACACACACTGACACCCAGTAACACAGACACATACTTACACCAAGTAACAAAGACATACACTGACACCAAGTAACAAAGACATATACTTACACCAAGTAACAAAGACAGACACTGACACCAAGTAACAAAGACAGGCACTGATAAACAGTAACACAGACACACACTTACACCAAGTAACAAAGACATACACTGATTCCCAGTAACACAGACACACACTTACACCATGTAACACAGACATACACTGACACCAAGTAACAAAGACATACACTGACACCAAGTAACAAAGACATACACTGATACCCAGTAACAAAGACATGCACTGATACCCAGTAACACAGACACACACTGACACCAAGTAACAAAGACATACACTGATACCCAGTAACACGGACACACACTTACACCAAGTAACAAAGTCTGATACTGATACCCAGTAACACAGAAACACACTTACACCAAGTAACAAAGACATACACTGACACCAAGTAACAAAGACATACATTGATAACCAGTAACACAGACACACACTTCCACCAAGTAAGACAGACATACACTGACACCAAGCAACAAAGACATGCACTGATACCCAAGAACACAGAGACACACTTACACCAAGTAACAAAGACAGACACTGATACTCAGTAACACAGACACACACTTACACCAAGTAACAAAGAATACACTGACACCCAGTAACAAAGACATACACTGACACCCAGTAACACAGACACACACGGACACCAAGTAACAAAGACACACACTTACACCAAGTAACACAGACACACACTGACACCCAGTAACACAGACACACACTTACACCAAATAACAAAGACATACACTGGCACCAAGTAACAAAGACATACACTGATACCCAGGAGCACAAACACTCACTCACACCAAGTAACAAAGACATACACTGATACCCAGTAACACAGACACACACTTACACCAAGTAACACAGACATACACTGACACCAAGTAACAAAGACATACACTGATACCCAGTAACACAGGCACACACTGGGGAGAGGGGGCACATTGGCGCAGTGTTTAGCACCGCCGCCTCACAGCTCCAGGGACCCGGGTTCGATTCTGGGTACTGCCTGTGCGGAGTTTGCAAGTTTTCCCTGTGCCAGCGTGAGTTTCCTCCGGGTGCTCCGGTTTCTTCCCACATGCCAAAGACTTACAGGTTGATAGGTTAATTGGCCATCATAAATTGCACCTAGTATAGGTAGGTGGTAGGGAAATATATAGGGACAGGTGGGGATGTGACAGAAATACGGGATTAGTGTAGGATTAGCATAAATGGGTGGTTGATGGTCGGCACAGACTCGGTGGGCCGAAGGGCCTGTTTAAGTGCTGAATCTCAAAAATAAACTAAATACCGACACCTAGTGTCACAGACACACACTGACACCCAGTAACACAAACAAACACACACTGATACCCAGTAACACAGAGAACCACTGATACACAGTAACAAAGACATACACTGACACCAAGTAACACAGACACACACTGACACCCAGTAACAAAGACATACACTGACACCAAGTCACAAAGACATACACTGATGCCAAGTCACAAAGACATACACTTACACCAAGTAACACAGACACACACTGACAACAAGTAACAAAGACATATACTGACACCAAGTAACACAGACACACACTGACACCCAGTAACAAAGTCATACACTGACACCAAGTAACAAAGACATACACTTACACCAAGTAACAAATACATACACTGACACCAAGTAACAAAGACATACACTGATAACCAGTAACACAGACACACACTTACACCAAGTAACAAAGACATACACTGATACCCAGTAACACAGACACACACTTACACCAAGTAACAAAGACACACACTTACACCAAGTAAAACAGACATACACTGACACCAGGTAACAAAGACAGTCAATTACACCAAGTAACAAAGTCATACACTTACACCAAGTATTTTGACATCCACTGACACCAAGTAACAAAGACAAACACTGATACCCAGTCACACCGACATGCACTTACACAAAGTAACAAAGACATACACTGACACCAAGTCACAAAGACACACACTGACACCCAGTAACAAAGACATACACTGACATCAAGTCACAAAGACATACACTGATACCCAGTAACACAGTCACACACTTACACCAAGTAACACAGACATACACTGACACCAAGTAACAAAGACATACACTGATACCCAGTAACACAGACACACTCTTACACCAAGTAACAAAGACAGACACTGATACCCAGTAACACACACACACTTTTACACCAATTAACAAAGTCATACACTGACACCCAGTAACACAGACACACACGGACACCAAGTAACAAAGACACACACTTACAACAAGTACAACAGATACAGACTGACACCCAGTAACACAGACACACACTTACACCAAGTAACAAAGACATACACTGATACCCAGTAACACAGGAACACACTAACACCAAGTAACACAGACATACACTGACACCAAGTAACAAAGACATACACTGACACCAAGTAACAAAGACATACACTTACACCAAGTAACAAAGACGCACACTTACACCAAGTAACACAGACACACACTGACACCCAGTAACACAGACACATACTTACACCAAGTAACAAAGACATACACTGACACCAAGTAACAAAGACATATACTTACACCAAGTAACAAAGACAGACACTGACACCAAGTAACAAAGACAGACACTGATAAACAGTAACACAGACACACACTTACACCAAGTAACAAAGACATACACTGACACCAAGTAACAAAGACATATACTTACACCAAGTAACAAAGACAGACACTGACACCAAGTAACAAAGACAGACACTGATAAACAGTAACACAGACATACACTGACACCAAGTAACAAAGACATACAGTGACACCAAGTAACAAAGACATACACTGATACCCAGTAACAAAGACATGCACTGATACCCAGTAACACAGACGCACACTGACACCAAGTAACAAAGACATACACTGATACCCAGTAACACGGACACACACTTACACCATGTAACAAAGTCTGATACTGATACCCAGTAACACAGAAACACACTTACACCAAGTAACAAAGACATACACTGACATCAAGTAACAAAGACATACATTGATAACCAGTAACACAGACACGCACTTACACCAAGTAACAAAGAATACACTGACACCCAGTAACAAAGACATACACTGGCACCAAGTAACAAAGACATACACTGATACCCAGGAGCACAAACACTCACTCACACCAAGTAACAAAGACATACACTGATACCCAATAACACAGACACACACTTACACCAAGTAACACAGACATACACTGACACCAAGTAACAAAGACATACACTGATACCCAGTAACACAGGCACACACTGGGGGTGGGAGGACGGGGGCACATTGGCGCAGTGGTTAGCACCGCAGCCTCACAGCTCCAGGGACCCGGGTTCGATTCTAGGTACTGCCTGTGCGGAGTTTGCTAGTTCTCCCTGTGTCTGCGTGGGTTTCCTCCGGGTGCTCCGGTTTCTTCCCACATGCCAAAGACTTACAGGTTGATAGGTTAATTGGCCATCATAAATTGCACCTAGTATAGGTAGGTGGTAGGGAAATATATAGGGACAGGTGGGGATGTGACAGAAATACGGGATTAGTGTAGGATTAGCATAAATGGGTGGTTGATGGTCGGCACAGACTCGGTGGGCCGAAGGGCCTGTTTAAGTGCTGTATCTCTAAACTAAACTAAATACCGACACCTAGTGTCACAGACACACACTGACACCCAGTAACACAAACAAACACACACTGATACCCAGTAACACAGAGAAACACTGATACACAGTGACAAAGACATACACTGACACCAAGTCATAAAGACATACACTGATGCCAAGTCACAAAGAGGTACACTTACACCAAGTAACACAGACACACACTGACAACAAGTAACAAAGACATATACTGACACCAAGTAACACAGACACACACTGACACCCAGTAACAAAGTCATACACTGACACCAAGTAACAAAGACATACACTTACACCAAGTAACAAAGACATACACTGACACCAAGTAACAAAGACATACACTGATAACCAGTAACACAGACATACACTTACACCAAGTAACAAAGACATACACTGATACCCAGTAACACAGACACACACTTACACCTAGTAACAAAGACACACACTTACACCAAGTAACACAGACATACACTGACACCAGGTAACAAAGACAGTCAATTACACCAAGTAACAAAGACATACACTTACACCAAGTATTTTGACATCCACTGACACCAAGTAACAAAGACAAACACTGATACCCAGTAACACCGACATACACTTACACAAAGTAACAAAGACATACACTGACACCAAGTCACAAAGACACACACTGACACCCAGTAACAAAGACATACCCTGACACCAAGTCACAAAGACATACACTGATACCCAGTAACACAGTCACACACTTACACCAAGTAACACAGACATACACTGACACCAAGTAACAAAGACATACACTGATACCCAGTAACACAGACACACTCTTACACCAAGTAACAAAGACAGACACTGATACCCAGTAACACACACACACTTTTACACCAATTAACAAAGTCATACACTGACACCCAGTAACACAGACACACACGGACACCAAGTAACAAAGACACACACTTACAACAAGTACAACAGATACACACTGACACCCAGTAACACAGACACACACTTACACCAAGTAACAAAGACATACACTGATACCCAGTAACACAGGAACACACTAACACCAAGTAACACAGACATACACTGACACCAAGTAACAAAGACATCCACTGACACCAAGTAACAAAGACATACACTTACACCAAGTAACAAAGACACACACTTACACCAAGTAACACAGACATACACTGACACCAAGTAACAAAGACAGTCAATTACACCAAGTAACAAAGACACACACTTACACCAAGTATTTTGACATACACTGACACCAAGTAACAAAGACATATACTGATACCCAATAACACAGACACACACTTACACCAAGTAACAACGACATACACTGACACCAAGTCACAAAGAACCACACTGACACCCAGTAACAAAGACATACACTGACACCAAGTCACAAAGACATACAATGATACCCAGTAACACAGACACACACTTCCACCAAGTAAGACGGACATACATTGACACCAAGCAACAAAGACATGCACTGATACCCAAGAACACAGAGACACACTTACACCAAGTAACAAAGACAGACACTGATACACAGTAACACAGACACACACTTACACCAAGTAACAAAGAATACACTGACACCCAGTAACAAAGACATACACTGACACCCAGTAACACAGACACACACGGACAAAAAGTAACAAAGACACACACTTACACCAAGTAACACAGACACACACTGACACCCAGTAACACAGACACACACTTACACCAAATAACAAAGACATACACTGGCACCAAGTAACAAAGACATACACTGATACCCAGGAGCACAAACACTCACTCACACCAAGTAACAAAGACATACACTGATACCCAGTAACACAGACACACACTTACACCAAGTAACACAGACATACACTGACACCAAGTAACAAAGACATACACTGATACCCAGTAACTGAGGCACACACTGGGGGTGGGAGGGCGGGGGCACATTGGCACAGTGGTTAGCACCGCAGCCTCACAGCTCCAGGGACCCGGGTTCGATTCTAGGTACTGCCTGTGCGGAGTTTGCAAGTTCTCCCTGTGTCTGCGTGGGTTTCCTCCGGGTGCTCCGGTTTCTTCCCACATGCCAAAGACTTACAGGTTGATAGGTTAATTGGCCATCATAAATTGCACCTAGTATAGGTAGGTGGTAGGGAAATATATAGGGACAGGTGGGGATGTGACAGAAATACGGGATTAGTGTAGGATTAGCATAAATGGGTGGTTGATGGTCGGCACAGACTCGGTGGGCCGAAGGGCCTGTTTAAGTGCTGTATCTCTAAACTAAACTAAATACCGACACCTAGTGTCACAGACACACACTGACACCCAGTAACACAAACAAACACACACTGATACCCAGTAACACAGAGAACCACTGATACACAGTAACAAAGACATACACTGACACCAAGTAACACAGACACACACTGACACCCAGTAACAAAGACATACACTGACACCAAGTCACAAAGACATACACTGATGCCAAGTCACAAAGACATACACTTACACCAAGTAACACAGACACACACTGACAACAAGTAACAAAGACATATACTGACACCAAGTAACACAGACACACACTGACACCCAGTAACAAAGTCATACACTGACACCAAGTAACAAAGACATACACTTACACCAAGTAACAAAGACATACACTGACACCAAGTAACAAAGACATACACTGATAACCAGTAACACAGACACACACTTACACCAAGTAACAAAGACATACACTGATACCCAGTAACACAGACACACACTTACACCAAGTAACAAAGACACACACTTACACCAAGTAACACAGACATACACTGACACCAGGTAACAAAGACAGTCAATTACACCAAGTAACAAAGACATACACTTGCACCAAGTATTTTGACATCCACTGACACCAAGTAACAAAGACAAACACTGATACCCAGTAACACCGACATACACTTACACAAAGTAACAAAGACATACACTGACACCAAGTCACAAAGACACACACTGACACCCAGTAACAAAGACATACACTGACACCAAGTCACAAAGACATACACTGATACCCAGTAACACAGTCACACACTTACACCAAGTAACACAGACATACACTGACACCAAGTAACAAAGACATACACTGATACCCAGTAACACAGACACACTCTTACACCAAGTAACAAAGACAGACACTGATTCCCAGTAACACAGACACACTTTTACACCAATTAACAAAGTCATACACTGACACCCAGTAACACAGACACACACGGACACCAAGTAACAAAGACACACACTTACAACAAGTACAACAGATACAGACTGACACCCAGTAACACAGACACACACTTACACCAAGTAACAAAGACATACACTGATACCCAGTAACACAGGAACACACTAACACCAAGTAACACAGACATACACTGACACCAAGTAACAAAGACATACACTGACACCAAGTAACAAAGACATACACTTACACCAAGTAACAAAGACACACATTTACACCAAGTAACACAGACATACACTGACACCAAGTAACAAAGACAGTCAATTACACCAAGTAACAAAGACACACACTTACACCAAGTATTTTGACATACACTGACACCAAGTAACAAAGACATATACTGATACCCAATAACACAGACACACACGTACACAAAGTAACAAAGACATACACTGACACCAAGTCACAAAGAACCACACTGACACCCAGTAACAAAGTCATACACTGACACCAAGTAACAAAGACATACACTTACACCAAGTAACAAAGACATACACTGACACCAAGTAACAAAGACATACACTGATAACCAGTAACACAGACACACACTTACACCAAGTAACAAAGACATACACTGATACCCAGTAACACAGACACACACTTACACCAAGTAACAAAGACACACACTTACACCAAGTAACACAGACATACACTGACACCAGGTAACAAAGACAGTCAATTACACCAAGTAACAAAGACATACACTTACACCAAGTATTTTGACATCCACTGACACCAAGTAACAAAGACAAACACTGATACCCAGTAACACCGACATACACTTACACAAAGTAACAAAGACATACACTGACACCAAGTCACAAAGACACACACTGACACCCAGTAACAAAGACATACACTGACACCAAGTCACAAAGACATACACTGATACCCAGTAACACAGTCACACACTTACACCAAGTAACACAGACATACACTGACACCAAGTAACAAAGACATACACTGATACCCAGTAACACAGACACACTCTTACACCAAGTAACAAATACAGACACTGATACCCAGTAACACACACACACTTTTACACCAATTAACAAAGTCATACACTGACACCCAGTAACACAGACACACACGGACACCAAGTAACAAAGACACACACTTACAACAAGTACAACAGATACACACTGACACCCAGTAACACAGACACACACTTACACCAAGTAACAAAGACATACACTGATACCCAGTAACACAGGAACACACTAACACCAAGTAACACAGACATACACTGACACCAAGTAACAAAGACATACACTGACACCAAGTAACAAAGACATACACTTACACCAAGTAACAAAGACACACACTTACACCAAGTAACACAGACATACACTGACACCAAGTAACAAAGACAGTCAATTACACCAAGTAACAAAGACACACACTTACACCAAGTATTTTGACATACACTGACACCAAGTAACAAAGACATATACTGATACCCAATAACACAGACACACACTTACACCAAGTAACAAAGACATACACTGACACCAAGTCACAAAGAACCACACTGACACCCAGTAACAAAGACATACACTGACACCAAGTCACAAAGACATACAATGATACCCAGTAACACAGACACACACTTCCACCAAGTAAGACAGACATACACTGACACCAAGCAACAAAGACATGCACTGATACCCAAGAACACAGAGACACACTTACACCAAGTAACAAAGACAGACACTGATACTCAGTAACACAGACACACACTTACACCAAGTAACAAAGAATACACTGACACCCAGTAACAAAGACATACACTGACACCCAGTAACACAGACACACACGGACACCAAGTAACAAAGACACACACTTACACCAAGTAACACAGACACACACTGACACCCAGTAACACAGACACACACTTACACCAAGTCACAAAGACATACACTGGCACCAAGTAACAAAGACATACACTGATACCCAGGAGCACAAACACTCTCTCACACCAAGTAACAAAGACATACACTGATACCCAGTAACACAGACACACAATTACACCAAGTAACACAGACATACACTGACACCAAGTAACAAAGACATACACTGATACCCAGTAACACAGGCACACACTGGGGGTGGGAGGGTGGGGGCACATTGGCGCAGTGGTTAGCACCGCAGCCTCACAGCTCCAGGGACCCGGGTTCGATTCTAGGTACTGCATGTGCGGAGTTTGCAAGTTCTCCCTGTGTCTGCGTGGGTTTCCTCCGGGTGCTCCGGTTTCTTCCCACATGCCAAAGACTTACAGGTTGATAGGTTAATTGGCCATCATAAATTGCACCTAGTATAGGTAGGTGGTAGGGAAATATATAGGGACAGGTGGGGATGTGACAGAAATACGGGATTAGTGTAGGATTAGCATAAATGGGTGGTTGATGGTCGGCACAGACTCGGTGGGCCGAAGGGCCTGTTTAAGTGCTGTATCTCTAAACTAAACTAAATACCGACACCTAGTGTCACAGACACACACTGACACCCAGTAACACAAACAAACACACACTGATACCCAGTAACACAGAGAACCACTGATACACAATAACAAAGACATACACTGACACCAAGTAACACAGACACACACTGACACCCAGTAACAAAGACATACACTGACACCAAGTCACAAAGACATACACTGATGCCAAGTCACAAAGACATACACTTACACCAAGTAACACAGACACACACTGACACCAAGTAACAAAGACATATACTGACACCAAGTAACACAGACACACACTGACACCCAGTAACAAAGTCATACACTGACACCAAGTAACAAAGACATACACTTACACCAAGTAACAAAGACATACACTGACACCAAGTAACAAAGACATACACTGATACCCAGTAACACAGACACACACTTCCACCAAGTAAGACAGACATACACTGACACCAAGCAACAAAGACATGCACTGATACCCAAGAACACAGAGACACACTTACACCAAGTAACAAAGAGAGACACTGATACTCAGTAACACAGACACACACTTACACCAAGTAACAAAGAATACACTGACACCCAGTAACAAAGACATACACTGGCACCCAGTAACACAGACACACACGGACACCAAGTAACAAAGACACACACTTACACCAAGTAACACAGACACACACTGACACCCAGTAACACAGACACACACTTACACCAAATAACAAAGACATACACTGGCACCAAGTAACAAAGACATACACTGATACCCAGGAGCACAAACACTCACTCACACCAAGTAGCAAAGACATACACTGATACCCAGTAACACAGACACACACTTACACCAAGTAACACAGACATACACTGACACCAAGTAACAAAGACATACACTGATACCCAGTAACACAGGCACACACTGGGGATGGGAGGGCGGGGTCACATTGGCGCAGTGGTTAGCACCGCAGCCTCACAGCTCCAGGGACCCGGGTTCGATTCTAGGTACTGCCTGTGCGGAGTTTGCAAGTTCTCCCTGTGTCTGCGTTCTTTTCCTCCGGGTGCTCCGGTTTCTTCCCACATGCCAAAGACTTACAGGTTGATAGGTTAATTGGCCATCATAAATTGCACCTAGTATAGGTAGGTGGTAGGGAAATATATAGGGACAGGTGGGGATGTGAAAGAAATACGGGATTAGTTTAGGATTAGCATAAATGGGTGGTTGATGGTCGGCACAGACTCGGTGGGCCGAAGGGCCTGTTTAAGTGCTGTATCTCTAAACTAAACTAAATACCGACACCTAGTGTCACAGACACACACTGACACCCAGTAACACAGAGAACCACTGATACACAGTAACAAAGACATACACTGACACCAAGTAACACAGACACACACTGACACCCAGTAACAAAGACATACACTGACACCAAGTCACAAAGACATACAGTGATGCCAAGTCACAAAGACATACACTTACACCAAGTAACACAGACACACACTGACAACAAGTAACAAAGACATATACTGACACCAAGTAACACAGACACACACTGACACCCAGTAACAAAGTCATACACTGACACCAAGTAACAAAGACATACACTTACACCAAGTAACAAAGACATACACTGACACCAAGTAACAAAGACATACACTGATAACCAGTAACACAGACACACACTTACACCAAGTCACAAAGACATACACTGATGCCAAGTCACAAAGACACACACTGACACCCAGTAACAAAGACATACACTGACACCAAGTCACAAAGACATACACTGATACCCAGTAACACAGTCACACACTTACACCAAGTAACACAGACATACACTGACACCAAGTAACAAAGACATACACTGATACCCAGTAACACAGACACACTCTTACACCAAGTAACAAAGACAGACACTGATACCCAGTAACACACACACACTTTTACACCAATTAACAAAGTCATACACTGACACCCAGTAACACAGACACACACGGACACCAAGTAACAAAGACACACACTTACAACAAGTACAACAGATACACACTGACACCCAGTAACACAGACACACACTTACACCAAGTAACAAAGACATACACTGATACCCAGTAACACAGGAACACACTAACACCAAGTAACACAGACATACACTGACACCAAGTAACAAAGACATACACTGACACCAAGTAACAAAGACATACACTTACACCAAGTAACAAAGACACACACTTACACCAAGTAACACAGACATACACTGACACCAAGTAACAAAGACAGTCAATTACACCAAGTAACAAAGACACACACTTACACCAAGTAACACAGACATACACTGACACCAAGTAACAAAGACATACACTGATACCCAGTAACACAGACAGACACTGGGGCTGGAGGGGTCGGGGCACATTGGCGCAGTGGTTAGCACCGCAGCCTCACAGCTCCAGGGACCCGGGTTCGATTCTAGGTACTGCCTGTGCGGAGTTTGCAAGTTCTCCCTGTGTCTGCGTTGGTTTCCTCCGGGTGCTCCGGTTTCTTCCCACATGCCAAAGACTTACAGGTTGATAGGTTAATTGGCCATCATAAATTGCACCTAGTATAGGTAGGTGGTAGGGAAATATATAGGGACAGGTGGGGATGTGAAAGAAATACGGGATTAGTTTAGGATTAGCATAAATGGGTGGTTGATGGTCGGCACAGACTCGGTGGGCCGAAGGGCCTGTTTAAGTGCTGTATCTCTAAACTAAACTAAATACCGACACCTAGTGTCACAGACACACACTGACACCCAGTAACACAGAGAACCACTGATACACAGTAACAAAGACATACACTGACACCAAGTAACACAGACACACACTGACACCCAGTAACAAAGACATACACTGACACCAAGTCACAAAGACATACAGTGATGCCAAGTCACAAAGACATACACTTACACCAAGTAACACAGACACACACTGACAACAAGTAACAAAGACATATACTGACACCAAGTAACACAGACACACACTGACACCCAGTAACAAAGTCATACACTGACACCAAGTAACAAAGACATACACTTACACCAAGTAACAAAGACATACACTGACACCAAGTAACAAAGACATACACTGATAACCAGTAACACAGACACACACTTACACCAAGTCACAAAGACATACACTGATGCCAAGTCACAAAGACACACACTGACACCCAGTAACAAAGACATACACTGACACCAAGTCACAAAGACATACACTGATACCCAGTAACACAGTCACACACTTACACCAAGTAACACAGACATACACTGACACCAAGTAACAAAGACATACACTGATACCCAGTAACACAGACACACTCTTACACCAAGTAACAAAGACAGACACTGATACCCAGTAACACACACACACTTTTACACCAATTAACAAAGTCATACACTGACACCCAGTAACACAGACACACACGGACACCAAGTAACAAAGACACACACTTACAACAAGTACAACAGATACACACTGACACCCAGTAACACAGACACACACTTACACCAAGTAACAAAGACATACACTGATACCCAGTAACACAGGAACACACTAACACCAAGTAACACAGACATACACTGACACCAAGTAACAAAGACATACACTGACACCAAGTAACAAAGACATACACTTACACCAAGTAACAAAGACACACACTTACACCAAGTAACACAGACATACACTGACACCAAGTAACAAAGACAGTCAATTACACCAAGTAACAAAGACACACACTTACACCAAGTAACACAGACATACACTGACACCAAGTAACAAAGACATACACTGATACCCAGTAACACAGACACACTCTTACACCAAGTAACAAAGAGAGACACTGATACCCAGTAACACACACACACTTTTACACCAATTAACAAATTCATACACTCACACCCAGTAACACAGACACACACGGACACCAAGTAACACAGACACACACTTACACCAAGTAACACAGATACACACTGACACCCAGTAACACAGACACGCTATTACACCAAGTAACATAGACATACACTGACACCAAGTAACACCGACATACACTGATACCCAGTATCAGCTGGCGGGCAGCCATAAAGACAGGGCTAAATTGTGGCGAGTCGAAGAGACTTAGTAGTTGGCAGGAAAAAAGACAGAGGCGCAAGGGGAGAGCCAACTGTGCAACAGCCCCAACAAACAAATTTCTCTGCAGCACCTGTGGAAGAGCCTGTCACTCCAGAATTGGCCTTTATAGCCACTCCAGGCGCTGCTTCACAAACCACTGACCACCTCCAGGCGCGTATCCATTGTCTCTCGTATTAAGAAGGCCCAAAAGAACACTGATTCCCAGTAACACAGGAACACACTTACACCAAGTAACACAGACATACACTGACACCAAGTAACAAAGACATACACTGACACCAAGTAACAAAGACATACACTTACACCAAGTAACAAAGACATACACTGACACCAAGGAACACAGACATACACTGACACCATGTAACAAAGACAGTCAATTACACCAAGTAACAAAGACACACACTTACACCAAGTATTTTGACATACACTGACACCAAGTAACAAAGACATGCACTGATACCCAATAACACAGACACACACTTACACCAAGTAACAAAGACATACACTGACACCAAGTCACAAAGAACCACACTGACACCCAGTAACAAAGACATACACTGACACCAAGTCACAAAGACATGCACTGATACCCAAGAACACAGAGACACACTTACACCAAGTAACAAAGACAGACACTGATACCCAGTAACACAGACACACACTTCCACCAAGTAAGACAGACATACACTGACACCAAGCAACAAAGACATGCATTGATACCCAAGAACACAGAGACACACTTACACCAAGTAACAAAGACAGACACTGATACTCAGTAACACAGACACACACTTACACCAAGTAACAAGGAATACACTGACACCCAGTAACAATGACATACACTGACACCCAGTAACACAGACACACACGGACACCAAGTAACAAAGACACACACTTACACCAAGTAGCACAGACACACACTGACACCCAGTAACACAGACATACACTTACACCAAATAACAAAGACATACACTGACACCAAGTAACAAAGACATACACTGATACCCAGGAGCACAAACACTCACTCACACCAAGTAACAAAGACATACACTGATACCCAGTAACACAGACACACACTTACACCAAGTAACACAGACATACACTGACACCAAGTAACAAAGACATACACTGATAACCAGTAACACAGGCACACACTGGGGGTGGGAGAGCGGGGTCACATTGGCGCAGTGATTAGGACCGCAGCCTCACAGATCCAGGAACCCGGGTTCGATTCCAGGTACTGCCTGTGCGGAGTTTGCAAGTTCTCCCTGTGTCTGCGTGGGTTTCCTCCGGGTGCTCCGGTTTCCTCCCACATGCCAAAGACTTACAGGTTGATAGGTTAATTGGCCATCATAAATTGCACCTGGTATAGGTAGGTGGCAGGGAAATATATAGGGACAGGTGGGGATGTGACAGAAATACGGGATTAGTGTAGGATTAGCATAAATGGGTGGTTGATGGTCGGCACAGACTCGGTGGGCCTGTTTAAGTGCTGTATCTCTAAACTAAACTAAATACCGACACCTAGTGTCACAGACACACACTGACAGCCAGTAACACAAACAAACACACACTGATACCCAGTAACACAGAGAACCACTGATACACAGTAACAAAGACATACACTTACACCAAGTAACACAGACACACACTGACACCAAGTCACAAAGACATACACTGATACCAAGTCACAAAGACATACACTTCCACAAAGTAACACAGACACACACTGACAACAAGTAACAAAGACATATACTGACACCAAGTAACACAGACACACACTGACACCCAGTAACAAAGACATACACTGACACCAAGTCAAAAAGACATGCACTGATACCAAGTCCCAAAGACATACACTGACACCCAGTAACACAGACACACACTGACAACAAGTAACAAAGACATACACTGACACCAAGTAACAAAGACATACACTTACACCAAGTAACAAAGACACACACTTACACCAAGTAACACAGACATACACTGACACCAAGTAACATAGACAGACAATTAAACCAAGTAACAAAGACATACACTTACACCAAGTATTTTGACATACACTGACACCAAGTAACAAAGACATACACTGATACCCAGTAACACAGACACACACTTACACCAAGTAACAAAGACATACACTGACTCCAAGTCACAAAGACACACACTGCCACCCAGTAACAAAGACATACACTGACACCAAGTCACAAAGACATACACTGATACCCAGTAACACAGACACACACTTACACCAAGTAACAAAGACAGACACTGATACCCAGTAACACAGACACACACTTACACCAGGTAACAAAGACATACACTGACACCCAGTAACAAAGACATACACTGACACCCAGTAACACAGACACACACGGACACCAAGTAACACAGACATACACTGACACCAATTAACAAAGACAGACAATTACACCAAGTAACAAAGACATACACTTACACCAAGTATTTTGACATACACTGACACCAAGTAACAAAGACATACACTGATGCCCAGTAACACAGACACACACTTACACCAAGTCACAAAGACACACACTGACACCCAGTAACAAAGGCATGCACTGACACCAAGTCACAAAGACATACACTGATGCCCAGTAACACAGACACACACTTACACCAAGTAACAAAGACAGACACTGATACCCAGTAGCAAAGACACACACTGACACCAAGTAACAAAGACACACACCTACACCAAGTAACACAGACACACATTGACACCCAGTAACACAAACAAACACACTGACACCAAGTAACACAGAAATACACTGACACCAAGTAACAAAGACATACACTGATACCCAGTAACACAGGCACACTCTTACACCAAGTAACATAGACATACACTGACACCAAGTATCAAAGACATACACTGACACCAAGTAACAAAGACATACGCTTACACCAAGTAACAAAGACACACACTTACACCAAGTAACACAGACATACACTGACACCAAGTAACAAAGACAGACAATTACACCAAGTAACAAAGAAATACACTTTCTTTTGGGCCTCCTTATCTCGAGAGACAATGGATACGCGCCTGGAGGTGGTCAGTGGTTTGTGAAGCAGCGCCTGGAGTGGCTATAAAGGCCAATTCTGGAGTGACAGGCTCTTCCACAGGTGCTGCAGAGAAATTTGTTTGTTGGGGCTGTTGCACAGTTGGCTCTCCCCTTGCGCCTCTGTCTTTTTTCCTGCCAACTACTAAGTCTCTTCGACTCGCCACAATTTAGCCCTGTCTTTATGGCTGCCCGCCAGCTCTGGCGAATGCTGGCAACTGACTCCCACGACTTGTGATCAATGTCACACGATTTCATGTCGCGTTTGCAGACGTCTTTATAACGGAGACATGGACGGCCGGTGGGTCTGATACCAGTGGCGAGCTCACTGTACAATGTGTCTTTGGGGATCCTGCCATCTTCCATGCGGCTCACATGGCCAAGCCATCTCAAGCGCCGCTGACTCAGTAGTGTGTATAAGCTGGGGATGTTGGCCGCTTCAAGGACTTCTGTGTTGGAGATATAGTCCTGCCACCTGATGCCAAGTATTCTCCGAAGGCAGCGAAGATGGAATGAATTGAGACGTCGCTCCTGGCTGGCATACGTTGTCCAGGCCTCGCTGCCGTAGAGCAAGGTACTGAGGACACAGGCCTGATACACTCGGACTTTTGTGTTCCGTGTCAGTGCGCCATTTTCCCACACTCTCTTGGCCAGTCTGAACATAGCAGTGGAAGCCTTACCCATGCGCTTGTTGATTTCTGCATCTAGAGACAGGTTACTGGTGATAGTTGAGCCTAGGTAGGTGAACTCTTGAACCACTTCCAGAGCGTGGTCGCCAATATTGATGGATGGAGCATTTCTGACATCCTGCCCCATGATGTTCGTTTTCTTGAGGCTGATGGTTAGGCCAAATTCATTGCAGGCAGACGCAAACCTGTCGATGAGACTCTGCAGGCATTCTTCAGTGTGAGATGTTAAAGCAGCATCGTCAGCAAAGAGGAGTTCTCTGATGAGGACTTTCCGTACTTTGGACTTCGCTCTTAGACGGGCAAGGTTGAACAACCTGCCCCCTGATCTTGTGTGGAGGAAAATTCCTTCTTCAGAGGATTTGAACGCATGTGAAAGCAGCAGGGAGAAGAAAATCCCAAAAAGTGTGGGTGCGAGAACACAGCCCTGTTTCACACCACTCAGGATAGGAAAGGGCTCTGATGAGGAGCCACCATGTTGAATTGTGCCTTTCATATTGTCATGGAATGAGGTGATGATACTTAGTAGCTTTGGTGGACATCCGATCTTTTCTAGTAGTCTGAAGAGACCACGTCTGCTGACGAGGTCAAAGGCTTTGGTGAGATCAATGAAAGCAATGTAGAGGGGCATCTGTTGTTCACGGCATTTCTCCTGTATCTGACGAAGGGAGAACAGCATGTCAATAGTCGATCTCTCTGCACGAAAGCCACACTGTGCCTCAGGGTAGACGCGCTCGGCCAGCTTCTGGAGCCTGTTCAGAGCGACTCGAGCAAAGACTTTCCCCACTATGCTGAGCAGGGAGATTCCACGGTAGTTGTTGCAGTCACCGCGGTCACCTTTGTTTTTATAGAGGGTGATGATGTTGGCATCGCGCATGTCCTGGGGTACTGCTCCCTCGTCCCAGCACAGGCATAGCAGTTCATGTAGTGCTGAGAGTATAGCAGGCTTGGCACTCTTGATTATTTCAGGGGTAATGCTGTCCTTCCCAGGGGCTTTTCCGCTGGCTAGGGAATCAATGGCATCACTGAGTTCCGATTTGGTTGGCTGTATGTCCAGCTCATCCATGACTGGTAGAGGCTGGGCTGCATTGAGGGCAGTCTCAGTGACACCATTCTCCCTGGAGTACAGTTCTAGGTAGTGCTCAACCCAGCGGTCCATCTGTTTGCGTTGGTCAGTGATTATGTCCCCCGATTTAGATTTGAGGGGGGTGATCTTCTTGATGGTTGGCCCAAGAGCTCTCTTCATGCCATCATACATTCCTCTGATGTTTCCGGTGTCTGAGGCCAGCTGAATATGACTGCATAGGTGTTGCCAGTAGTCGTTTGCGCAACGCCTAGCTGTTCTTTGTGCAGTACTTCTGGCTGCTTTAAGTGCTGCGGATGTTAAATCGCTGGGGGCTTTCTTGTAGTTCAAAAGTGCAATGCGCTTAGCGGCTATGACAGGTTCCAGCTCTTCATTATGAGATTGAAACCAGTCTGCATTTCTCTTCGCACTTTTGCCGTAGGTGGTCAAAGCTGACTCATAGATGGCGTCTCTGATGTGGGCCCACTTGGTCTCAGCATCCCCTGTGGGAGTGTTTTGAAGGGCTGTTACAAGTGAATTTAGAAATTTTTGTAACAGCTGTGGGTGAGAAATTCTGCTCGTGTTGATGCGCGGGTGGCCCTTCTGCTTGGAATGATGCAACTTCTTTGGTCTGAGTCTAACCTTGCTGCACACCAGGGAGTGGTCGGTGTCGCAGTCCGCACTGTGGAAGCTGCGTGTGATTTGAACACTGTTTAAGGCGGCTCGCCTTGTGACAATGAGGTCTAGCTGGTGCCAACGACGTGATCTTGGGTGCCTCCATGAAACCTGGTGACAGGGTTTAGTGTGAAAGAACGAGTTGGTGATGCAGAGGTTATGATAGGTACACAACTCAAGCAGTCTCTGCCCGTTCTCATTCATCCTTCCAACGCCATAGCGCTCAAGGCAGGAGGGCCATGAGTCATGGTCGGCCCCAACCCTGGCATTAAAGTCCCCCAGCAGGAATAGGTGTTCGGTGTTGGGGATGCTGCTAATGATGTTATGGAGTTGTTCATAGAACTGGTCTTTAGCTTCAGGTGCGGAACAGAGTGTTGGAGCATAGATGCTGAGTAGGTGTACTGGACCAGAGGTGGTGAGCAGTCGGATGGACAGTATGCGTTCCGAGCCATTTGAGGGAGGCTCTATCATGCTGAGCAAGGAGTTTCTGATGGCGAAGCCCACTCCATGCTGTCTTGGTTCTTCAGGATCCCTGCCCTGCCAGAAGAAGGTGTAGTCTTGCTCTGCTAGAGAGCCACTCGCGGGGAGGCGAGTCTCCTGAAGTGCTGCAATGTCCACATTGAGTCTACTGAGCTCGTTGTTAATGATGGCGGTCTTCCGAGAATCGTTGATTTGTGTAAGGTCTTCCGACAGGCCAGGACACATAGTTCTGACGTTCCAGCTTGCAAAGCGAAGGGCTGGTACCTTCTTTCCTTTTTTCATGTTGTTTGGTGCGGTGTGTCAGTCCACCTTTCGGGCAATGACCCTGAGCTCCAAGCACCCATTGAAGCAGGCAGACTGTGGCGGGACAGAACCTTATTGACCGGGGGCTGCCCGGTTTGAGGCGGGCGGTAGCTGTCCAGTGAGGTGCAATGACCTCTCCCACCGACAAAGGCAACCCGTGGCGCCCAGTTTCTACGCCAATTTATCTGGACTTATAACCCGTAACTGCTGCCTTCCGTGTTGTTTCAGTCGCTGTGAGGCAACTATGGAGTGACCTCTCCATGGCGCATGCCTGGGCAAATTTATGGAGGTTGAGAGTTGCCCAGTCGTCAAAACCCCCCTCTCGGCCTTTCTGGTGGGGTCCAAAGGAGTGCAGGACACGACGTTTGGCACCAGTATGGCTGCAGGAACTGCCGGAAACATGCCAAAGGTGACACATGACCGCCTACGGGGTTCCGCTCCGGATTTTCTGTTAGGGTTTACTCCCTTAGCCTTGGTCTCTCCCGAGACGCCCACAAGGCAGTGGGGTTGTTGGGGCCCCTACACAGGTGTAGGATGGTGCCGGTGGGAGGAGGGGATGCAAGGGGGAGGGGTAGAGGGAGGGGGTGGGGGGGGGTGCAGGGGAAGGGGGTGCGGGGTGAAGATGGTGCGAGGGGGGGGTGGGCTGGGACGGGGTTGTGAGGGGGTGAGCTGAGAGGGTGGAGCAGGGAAGGGGACGGGGGTTGGGGGGGGGTGGAAGGGGGGTAAAGGGGGGGGGGAGGGGGGGTGGAATCTGGTGCAGGTAATAAGCCATTTCCTCAGTGCCCACCATCGACGTCCGGAAAGCTCATCCACGTCCTTCGGGAGGTGAAGCATCATTTGGCAGACTTAGAGGTGATTACATTTGCTAAGGGTTTTTTTTTGCAGTGGTTTAAATAAAGGCATGCAGCATTGCCGACAGTGCGCTGCAGATGCTCTCCGAGCCATCACTTACACCAAGTATTTTGACATACACTGACACCAAGTAACAAAGACATGCACTGATACCCAGTAACACAGTCACACACTTGCACCAAGTATCAAAGACATACACTGACACCAAGTCACAAAGACACACACTGACACCCCGTAACAAAGTCATACACTGACACCAAGTCACAAAGACATACACTAATACACAGTAACACAGACACACACTTACACCAAGTAACACAGACATACACTGACACCAAGTAACAAAGACATACACTGATACCCAGTAACACAGACACACAATTACACCAAGTAACAAAGACAGACACTGATACCCAGTAACACAGACACACACTTACACCAAGTAACAAAGACATACACTGATACCCAGTAACACAGACACACACTTACAGCATGTAACACAGACATACACTGACACCAAGTAACAAAGACAAAAACTGATACCCAGGGACCCGGGTTCGATTCTGGGTACTGCCTGTGCGGAGTTTGTAAGTTCTCCCTGTGTATGCGTGGGTTTCCTCCGGGCGCTCCGGTTTCCTCCCACAAGCCAAATTTTTGCGGTTGATAGGTTAATTGGCCATCATAAATAGCCCCTAGTATAGGTAGGTTCTAGCGAAATGTATAGCGACAGGTGGGGATGTGATAGGAATACGGGATTAGTGGAGGATTAGTATAAATGAGTGGTTGATGGTCGCACAGACTCGGTGGGCCGAAGGGCCTGTTTAAGTGCTGTATCGCTAATCTAAACTAAATACTGACACCTAGTGTCACTGACACCCAGTAACACAAAGACACACACACTGACACCCAGTAACACAGAGAAACACTAATACACAGTAACAAAGACATACACTGACACCAAGTAACACAGACACACACTGACACCCAGTAACAAAGACATACACTTACACCAAGTCACAAAGACATACACTGATACCCAGTAACAAAGACACACACTTGCACCAAGTAACACAGACATGCACTGATACCCAGTAACACAGACACACAATTACACCAAGTAACAAAGACATACACTGACACCAAGTCACAAAGACACACACTGACACCCAGTAACAAAGACATACACTGACACCAAGTCTCAAAGACATACACTGATACCCAGTAACACAGACACACACTTTCACCAAGTAACACAGACATACACTTACACCAAGTAACAAAGACATACACTGATACCCAGTAACACAGACACACACTTACAGCAAGTAACAAAGACAGACACTGATACCCAGTAACAGAGACACACACTTACACCAAGTAACAAAGACATACACTGACACCCAGTAACAAAGACATACACTGACACCCAGTAACACAGACACACACTGACACCCAGTAACAAAGACACACACTTACACCAAATAACACAGACATACACTGACACCAAGTAACAAAGACTGACACTGATACCCAGTAACACAGACACACAATTACACCAAGTAACAAAGACATACACTGACACCAAGTCACAAAGACACACACTGACACCCAGTAACAAAGACATACACTGACACCAAGTCTCAAAGACATACACTGATACCCAGTAACACAAACACACAATGGGGGGGGGGGGGGGGGGAGCGCGTGGGCGCACATCGGCGCTGTGGTTAGCACCGCAGCCTCACAGCTCCAGGGACCCGGGTTCGATTCTGGGTGCTGCCTGTGCGGAGTTTGCAAGTTCTCCCTGTGTCTGCGTGGGTTTCCTCCGGGTGCTCCGGTTTCCTCCCACATGCCAAAGACTTGCAGTTTGATAGGTTAATTGGCCATCATAAATTGCCCCTAGTATAGGGAGGTGGTAGGGAAATATATAGGGACAGGAATGGATGTGATAGGAATACGGGAATAAAAGCAAAATACTGCGGATGCTGGAAATCTGAAACAAAAACAAGAAATGTCGGATTTACTCAGCAGGTCTGGCAGCATCTGTGGAAAGAGAAGCAGAGTTAACGTTTCCGGTCAGTGACCCTTCTTCGGAACTGACAAATATTAGAAAAGTCACAGATTATAAACAAGTGAGTTGGGGGTTGGACAAGAGATAACAAAGGAGAAGGTGCAGATTGGACAAGGCCACATAGCTGACCAAAAGGTCACGGAGCAATGGCAAACAATATGTTAATGGTGTGTTGAAAGACAAAGCATGAGTACATATTAGGTGTGAATATACTGAATATTGAACATCAGCAAGTGCAAACCTGAAGAAGAACAACCTGAAAAAAACAGTGAGTAAGCAAACTGAACAAACTAAGATGAAATGAAATAAATGCAAAAAAAGATTGTAAAAAATGTAAAAAGGACTGCAAAAAAAGGAAGAAAAAATAACTAAAAATGACTAAAAATGAAAGTAAACAGGGGGGCTGTCATGCTCTGAAATTATTGAACTCAATGTTCAGTCCGTCAGGCTGTAGTGTGCCTAATCGGTAGATGAGATGCTGTTCCTCGAGCTTGCGTTGATGTTCACTGGAACACTGCAGCAATCCCAGGACAGAGATGTGAGCATGAGAGCAGGGGGGAGTGTTGAAATGGCAAGCAACCGGAAGCTCTGAGTCCTGCTTGCGGACTGAGCGGAGATGTTCCGCAAAGCGGTCACCCAGTCTGCGCTTGGTCTCCCCAATGTAGAGGAGACCGCACTGTGAGCAGCGAATACAGTATACTACATTGAAAGTAGTACAAGTAAATCGCTGCTTCACCTGAAAGGAGTGTTTGGGGCCTGGGATAGTGAGGAGAGAGGAGGTAAATGGGCAGGTATTGCACCTCCTGCGATTGCAAGGGAAGGTGCCCTGGGACGTGGACGAGGTGGTGGGGGTAATGGAGGAGTGGACCAGGGTGTCGCGGAGGGAACGATCCCTTCGGAATGCTGACAGGGGAAGGGAGGGGAAGATGCGACTGGTAGTGGCATCACGCTGGAGGTGGCGAAAATGGCGGAGGATGATCCTTTGGATATGGAGGCTGGTGGGATGAAAAGTGAGGACAAGGGGAACCCTGTCACGGTTCTAGGAGGGAGGGGAAGGGGTGAGCGTAGAGGTGCGGGGAATGGGTCGGACACGGTTGAGGGCCCTGTCAACCACAGTGGGGGGAAATCCTCGGTTGAGGAAAAAGGAGGTCATATCAGAAGCACCGTCATGGAAGGTAGCATCATCAGAGCAGATGCGTCGGAGATGGAGAAACTGGGAGAATGGAATGGAGTACTTACAGGAGGTAGGGTGTGAAGAAGTGTAATCGAGGTAGCTGTGGGAGTCAGTGGGCTTATAATGGATATTGGTAGACAACCTATCCCCAGAGATGGAGACAGAGAAGTCGAGGAAGGGAAGGGAAGTGTCAGAGATGGACCATGTAAAGGTGAGAGAAGGGTGGAAATTGGAAGCAAAGTTGTTGATAGGAATACGGGATTAGTGTAGGATTAGTATAAATGGGTGGTTGATGGTCGGCACAGACTCGGTGGGCCGAAGGGCCTGATTCAGTGCTGTATCTCTAAACTAAACTAAATACTGACACCTAGTGTCACAGACACAAACTGATAAACAGTAACAAGACATACACTGACACCCAGTCACACAGACACACACTTACACCAAGTAACAAAGACATACACTGACACCCAGTAACAAAGACATACTCTGACACACAGTAACACAGACACACACGGACACCAAGTAACAAAGACAAACACTTGCACCAAGTAACACAGACACACACTGACACCCAGTAACACAAACAAACACACTGACACCCAGTAAAACAGACACACACTGACACCAATTAACAAAGACATACACAGATACCCAGTAACAAAGACACACACATACACCCAGTAACACACACACTGACACCCAGTTAGAAACACACACTGACCCCCAGTAACACAGAAACACACTTACACCAAGTAACACAGACATACACTGACACCAACTAACAAAGACATACACTGACACCAAGTAACAAAGACATACACTGATACCCAGTAACGCAGACACTCACTCACACCAAGCAACAAAGACATACACTGATACCCAGTAACATAGACACACACTTACACCAAGTAACACAGACATGCACTGACACCAAGTAACACAGACATACACTGATACCCAGTAACACAGGCAGACACTGGGGGTGGGGGCGCAGTGGTTAGCACCGCAGCCTCACAGCTCCAGGGACCAGGGTTCGATTCTGGGTACTGCCTGTGCGGAGTTTGCAAGTTCTCCCTCTGTCTGCGTGAGTTTCCTCCGGGTGCTCCGGTTTCCTCCCACATGCCAAAGACTTACAGGTTGATAGGTTAATTGGCCATCATAAATTGCCCCTAGTATAGGTAGGTGGAAGGGAAATATGTAGGGACAGGTGGGGATGTGATAGGAATATCGGATTAGTGCCGGATTAGTATAAATGGATGGTTGATGGTCGGCACAGACTCGGTGGGCCTAGGGGCCTGTTTAAGTGCTGTATCTCTAAACGAAACTAAATACTGTCACATAGTGTCACAGACACACACTGACAAACAAACACACACTGACACCCAGTAACACAGAGAACCACTGATACACAGTAACAAAGACATACACTGACATCAAGTAACGCAGACACACACTGACACCCAGTAACAAAGACATACACTGACACCAAGTCACAAAGAGATGCACTGATACCAAGTCACAAAGACATACACTGATGCCCAGTAACACAGACACACACAGACACCAAGTAACAAAGACATGCACTGACACCAAGTAACAAAGACATACACTAACACCAAGTAACAAAGACACACACTTAAACCAAGTAATACAGACATACACTGACACCAAGTAACAAAGACAGACAATTACACCAAGTAACAAAGACATACACTTACACCAAGTATTTTGACATACACTGACACCAAGTAACAAAGACATACACTGATACCCAGTAACAAAGACACACACTTACACCAAGTAACAAAGATATACACTGATACCCAGTAACACAGACACACACTTACACCAAGTAACAAAGACATACACTGACACCAAGTAACAAAGACATACACTGACACCAAGTCACAAAGACAGACACTGACAACCAGTAACAAAGACAAACACTGACACCAAGTAACGAAGACAGACACTGACACCCAGTAACAAAGACAGACAATGACACCACGTCACAAAGACATACACTGACACCAAGTAACAAAGAAATACACTTGCACCAAGTAACACAGACATACACTGACACCAAGTAACAAAGACATACAATTACACGAAGTAACAAAGACACACACTTGCACCAAGTAACTCAGACATACACTGACACCAAGCAACAAAGACATACACTGTTACCCAGTAACACAGACACACACTTGCACCAAGTGACAAAGACATGCACTGATACCAAGTAACACAGACACACACTTACACCAAGTAACACAGACATACACTGACACCAAGTAACAAAGACATACACTGATACCCAGTAGCACAGACACACACTGGGCGGCACATTGGCACATTGGTTAGCAGCCTCACGGCTCCAGGGACCCGGACTCGATTCTGGGTACTGCCTGTGCGGAGTTTGCAAGTTTTCCCTGTGTCTGCGTGAGTTTCCTCCGGGTGCTCCGGTTTCTTCCCACATGCCAAAGACCAGCAGGTTGATAGGTTAATTGGCCATTATAAATTGCCCCCAGCATAGGTAGGTGGTAGGGAAATATATAGGGACAGGTGGGGATGTGATAGGAATCCGGAATAGTGTGGGATTAGTATAAATGAGTGGTTGATGGTCGGCACAGACTCGGTTGGGCGAAGGGCCTGTTTCCGTGCTGCATCACTAAACTAAATACTGACACCCAGTAAAACAAACAAACACAAACTGACACCCAGTAACATAGAGAAACATTGATACACAGTAACAAAGACATTCAGTGACACACAGACACACACTGTCACCAAGTAACAAAGACATACACTGACACCCAGTAACAAAGACATACACTGACACCGAGTCGCAAAGACAGGCACTGACAACCAGTAAAACAGACACACACTTACAAGAAGTAACAACGATATATACTGACACCAAGTAACAAAGACATACACTTACACCAAGTAACAAAGACATACACTGATACCCAGTAAAACAGACACACACTGACACCAAGTAACAAAGACATACACTAACAGCAAGTAACAAAGGCATACACTTACACCAAGTAACAAAGACACACACTTACACCAAGTAACACAGACATACACTGACACCAAGTAACAAAGACAGACAATTACACCAAGTAACAAAGACATACACTTACACCAAGTATTTTGACATACACTGACACCAAGTAACAAAGACATACACTGATACCCAGGAACACCGACACACACTTACACCAAGTAACAAAGGCATACACTGACACCAAGTCACAAAGACACACACTGACACCCAGTAACAAAGACATACACTGACACCAAGTCACAAAGACCTACACTGATACCCAGTAACACAGACACACACTTACAACAAGTAACACAGACATACACTGACACCAAGTAACAAAGACATACACTGATACCCAGTAACACAGACACACACTTACACCAAGTAACAAAGACAGACACTGATACATAGTAACACACACACACACACACACTTACACCAAGTAACAAAGAGATACACTGACACCCAGTAACAAAGACATACACAGACACCCAGTAACACAGGCACACACGGACACCATGTAACAAAGACACACACTGACACCCAGTAACACAGACACACACTTACACCAAGTAACACAGACACACACGGACACCAAGTAACAAAGACAAACACTTAAACCAAGTAACACAGACACACACTGACACCCAGTAACACAAACAAACACACTGACACCCAGTAAAACAGACACACACTGACACCAATTAACAAAGACATACACTGACACCCAGTAACACAGACACACACTGACACCAAGTAACAAAGACGCACACTTACACCAAGTAACAAAGACATACACTGACACCAAGTAACAAAGACACACACTTACACCAAGTAACAAAGACATACACTTACACCAAGTAACAAAGACATACACTGACACCAAGTAACAAAGACATACACTGATACCCAGTAACACAGACACACACTTACACCAAGTAACAAATACATACACTGACACCCAGTAACAAAGACATACACAGACACCAAGTCACAAACACATACACCGATACCAAGTAACAAAGACATACACATACACCAAGTAAAAAAGACATACACTGATACCCAGTAACACAGACACACACTTACACCCAGTAACACACACACTGACCCCCAGTAACACCGAAACACACTTACACCAAGTAACACAGACATACACTGACACCAACTAACAAAGACATACACTGATACCCAGTAACACAGACACACACTTACACCAAATAACACAGACATACACTGACACCAAGTAACAAAGACATACACTGATACCCAGTAACACAGACAGACACTGGGGCTGGAGGGGTCGGGGCACATTGGCGCAGTGGTTAGCACCGCAGCCTCACAGCTCCAGGGACCCGGGTTCGATTCTGGGTACTGCCTGTGCGGAGTTTGCAAGTTCTCCCTCTGTCTGCGTGAGTTTCCTCCGGGTGCTCCGGTTTCCTCCCACATGCCAATGACTTACAGGTTGATAGGTTAATTGGCCATCATAAATTGCCCCTAGTATAGGTAGGTGGTAGGGAAATATGTAGGGACAGGTGGGGATGTGATAGGAATAGGGGATTAGTGCAGGATTAGTGTAAATGGGTGGTTGATGGTCGGCACAGACTCGGTTGGCCGAAGGGCCTGTTTAAGTGCTGTATCTCTAAACGAAACTAAATACTGACACCTAGTGTCACAGACACACACTGACAAACAAACACACACTGACACCCAGTAACACAGAGAACCACTGATACACAGTAACAAAGACATACACTGACATCAAGTAACACAGACACACACTGACACCCAGTAACAAAGAGATACACTGACACCAAGTCACAAAGACATACACTGATACCAAGTCAAAGAACAAAGAACAAAGAACAAAGATAATTACAGCACAGGAACAGGCCCTTCGGCCCTCCAAGCCTGCGCCGATCCAGATCCTCTCTCTAAACATGTCGCCTATTTTCTAAGGTTCTGTATCTCTTTTCTTCCTGCCCATTCATGTATCTGTCTAGAAACATCTTAAAATACTCCATCGTGCCCGCGTCTACCACCTCCGCTGGCAATGCGTTCCAGGTGCCCACCACCCTCTGCGTAAATAACTTTCCACGCATATCCCCCCTAAACATTTCCCCTTTCACTTTGAACTCGTGTCCTCTCGTAATTGAAACCCCCACTCTGGGAAAAAGCCGCTTGCTGTCCACCCTGTCTATACCTCTCATGATTTTGTACACCTCAATCAGGTCCCCCCTCAACCTCCGTCTTTCTAATGAAAATAATCCAAATCTACTCAACCTCTCTTCATAGCTAGCGCCCTCCATACCAGGCAACATCCTGGTGAACCTCCTCTGCACCCTCTCCAAAGCATCCACATCCTTTTGATAATGTGGCGACCAGAACTGTACGCAGTATTCCAAATGTGGCCGAACCAAATCCTATACAACTGTAACATGACCTGCCAACTCTTGTACTCAATGCCCCGTCCGATGAAGGAAAGCATGCCGCATGCCTTCTTGACCACTCTATTTACCTGCGTTGCCACCTTCAGGGAACAGTGGACCTGAACACCCAAATCTCTCTATACATCAATTTTCCCCAGGACTTTTCCATTTACTGTATAGTTCACTCTTGAATTGGATCTTCCAAAATGCATCACCTCGCATTTGCCCTGATTGAACTCCATCTGCCATTTCTCTGCCCAACTCTCTAATCTATCTATATTCTGCTGTATTCTCTGACAGTCCCCTTCACTATCTGCTACTCCACCAATCTTAGTGTCGTCTGCAAACTTGCTAATCAGTCCACCTATACGTTCCTCCAAATCATTAATGTATATCACAAACAACAGTGGTCCCAGCACGGATCCCTGTGGAACACCACTGGTCACACGTCTCCATTTTGAGAAACTCCCCTCCACTGCTACTCTCTGTCTCCTGTTGCCCAGCCAGTTCTTTATCCATCTAGCTAGTACACCTTGGACCCCAAGCGCCTTCACTTTCTCCATCAGCCTGCCATGGGGAACCTTATCAAACGCCTTACTGAAGTCCATGTATATGACATCGACAGCCCTTCCCTCATCAATCAACTTTGTCACTTCCTCAAAGAATTCTATTAAGTTGGTAAGACATGACCTTCCCTGCACAAAACCATGTTGCCTATCACTGATGAGCCCATTTTCTTCCAAATGGGAACAGATCCTATCCCTCAGTATCTTCTCCAGCAGCTTCCCTCCCACTGACGTCAGGCTCACCGGTCTATAATTACCTGGATTATCTCTGCTACCCTTCTTAAACAAGGGGACAACATTAGCAATTCTCCAGTCCTCCGGGACCTCACCCGTGTTTAAGGATGCTGCAAAGATATCTGTTAAGGCCCCAGCTATTTGCTCTCTCGCTTCCCTCACTTACCTGGGATAGATCCCATCCGGACCTGGGGACTTGTCCACCTTAATGCCCTTTAGAATACCCAACACTTCCTCCCTCCTTATGCCGACTTGACCTAGAGTAATCAAACATCTGTTCCTAACCTCAACATCCGTCATGTCCCTCTCCTCGGTGAATACCGATGCAAAGTACTCGTTTAGAATCTCACCCATTTTCTCCGAGTCCAAGCATAACATTCCTCCTTTGTTCTTTAGTGGGCCAATCCTTTCTCTAGTTACCCTCTTTCTCCTTATATATGAATAAAAGGCTTTGGGATTTTCCTTAACCCTGTTTGCTAAAGATATTTCATGACCCCTTATAGCCCTCTTAATTCCTCGTTTCAGATTGGTCCTACATTCCCGATATTCTTTCAAAGCTTCGTCTTTCATCAGCCGCCTACACCTTATGTATGCTTCCTTTTTCCTCTTAGCTAGTCTCACAATTTCACCTGTCATCCATGGTTCCCTAATCTTGCCATTTCTATCCCTCATTTTTACAGGAACATGTCTCTCCTGAACGCTAATCAAACTCTCTTGAAAAGCCTCCCACATATCACATGTGGATTTACCTTCAAACAGCTGCTCCCAATCTACAAAGACATACACTGATGCCCAGTAACACAGACACACACAGACACCAAGTAACAAAGACATGCACTGACACCAAGTAACAAAGACATACACTTACACCAAGTAACAAAGACACACACTTACACCATGTAACACAGACATGCACTGACACCAAGTAACAAAGACAGACAATTACACCAAGTAACAAAGACATACACTTACACCAAGTATTTTGACATACACTGACATCAAGTAACAAAGACATACACTGATACCCAGTAACACAGACACACACTTACACCAAGTAACAAAGATATACACTGATACCCAGTAACACAGACACACACCTACACCAAGTAACAAAGACATACACTGACACCAAGTAACAAAGACATACACTGACACCAAGTCACAAAGACAGACACTGACAACCAGTAACAAAGACAAACACTGACAACAAGTAACGAAGACAGACACTGACACCTAGTAACAAAGACAGACAATGACACCACGTCACAAAGACATACACTGACACCAAGTAACAAAGAAATACTCTTGCACCAAGTAACACAGACATACACTGACACCAAGTAACAAAGACATACAATTACACGAAGTAACAAAGACACACACTTGCACCAAGTAACTCAGACATACACTGACACCAAGTAACAAAGACATACACTGTTACCCAGTGACACAGACACACACTTACACCAAGTAACAAAGACATGCACTGATACCATTTCACACAGACACACACTTACACCAAGTAACACAGACATACACTGACACCAAGTAACAAAGACATACACTGATACCCAGTAGCACAGACACACACTGGGCGGCACATTGGCACAGTGGTTAGCAGCCTCACAGCTCCAGGGACCCGGACTCGATTCTGGGTACTGCCTGTGCGGAGTTTGCAAGTTCTCCCTGTGTCTGCGTGAGTTTCCTCCGGGTGCTCTGGTTTCTTCCCACATGCGAAAGACTTGCAGGTTGATAGGTTAATTGGCCATTATAAATTGCCCCTAGCATAGGTACGTGGTAGGGAAATAGATAGGGATAGGTGGGGATGTGATAGGAATCCGGAATAGTGTAGGATTAGTATAAATGAGTGGTTGATGGTCGGCACAGACACGGTTACCCGAAGGGCCTGTTTCAGTGCTGTATCACTAAACTAAATACTGACAACCAGTAACACAAACAAACACACACTGACACCCAGTAACATGGAGAAACACTGATACACAGTAACAAAGACATTCAGTGACACACAGACACACACTGTCACCAAGTAACAAAGACATACACTGACACCCAGTAACAAAGACATACACTGACACCGAGTCACAAAGACATACACTGATAACCAGTAACACAGACACACACTTACAAGAAGTAACAACGACATACACTGACACCATGTAACAAAGACATACACTTACACCAAGTAACAAAGACATACACTGATACCCAGTAAAACAGACACACACTGACACCAAGTAACAAAGACATACACTGACACCAAGTAACAAAGGCAAACACTTACAACAAGTAACAAAGACACATTTCTACAACAAGGAACACAGACATACACTGACACCAAGTAACAAAGACAGGCAATTACACCAAGTAACAAAGACATACACTTACACCAAGTATTTTGACGTACACTGATACCCAGTAACACCGACACACACTTACACCAAGTAACAAAGACATAAACTGACACCAAGTCACAAAGACACACACTGACACCCAGTAACAAAGCCATACACTGACACCAAGTCACAAAGACCTACACTGATACCCAGTAACACAGACACACACTTACACCAAGTAACACAGACATACACTGACACAAAGTAACAAAGACATACACTGATACCCAGTAACACAGACACATACTTACACCAAGTAACAAAGACAGACACTGATACCCAGTAACACACACACAAACTTAAACCAAGTAACAAAGAGATACACTGACACCAAGTAACAAAGACATACCCAGACACCCAGTAACACAGGCACACACGGACACCAAGTAACAAAGACACACACTGACACCCAGTAACACAGACACACACTTACACCAAGTAACAAAGACATGCACTGACACCAAGTAACAAAGACATACTCTTACACCAAGTAACAAAGACATACACTGACACCAAGTAACAAAGAAATACACTGATACCCAGTAACACAGACACACACTTACACCAAGTAACAAAGACATACACTGATACCCAGTAACACAGACACACACTTTCACCAAGTAACAAAGACATACACTGATACCAAGAGACACAGACACACACTTACACCAAGTAACACAAACACTCACTTACACCAAGTAACAAAGACATACACTGACACCAAGTAACAAAGACATACAATTACACCAGGTAACAAAGACTCACACTTACACCAAGTAACACAGACATACACTGACACGAAGTAACAAAGACATGCACTGTTACCCAGTAAGACAGACACACAATTACACCAAGTAACAAAGACATACACTGATACCAAGTAACACAGACACACACTTACACCAAGTAACACAGACACACATTTACACCAAGTAACAAAGACATACGCTGACACCAAGTAACACAGACATACACTGACAAAAAGTAACAAAGACATACAATTACACCAAATAACAAAGACACACACTTACACCAAGTAACATAGACATACACTGTCACCATGTAGCAAAGACATGCACTGATACCCAGTAACAGAGACACACACTTACACCAAGTAACAAAGACATACACTGACTTCAAGTCACAGAGACAGACACTGACACCAAGTAACAAAGACAAACACTGACACCAAGCAACTAAGACAGACACTGACACCCAGTAACAAAGACAGACAATTTCACCACGTCACAAAGACACACACTGACACCAGGTAACAAAGACATACACTTACACCAAGTAACACAGACATACACAGACACCAAGTAACACAGACATACACTTACACCAAGTAACAAAGACATACACTGACACCAAGTAACAAAGGCATACACTGATACCCAGTAACACAGACACACACTTACACCACGTAACACAGACATACACTGACAACAAGAGACACAGACACACACTTATACCAAGTAACACAAACACTCACTTACACCAAGTAACAAAGACATACACTGACACCAAGTAACAAAGACATACAATTACACCAGGTAACAAAGACACACACTTACACCAAGTAACACAGACATACACTGACACCAAGTAACAAAGACATACACTGATACCAAGTAACACAGACACACACTTACACCAAGTAAAACAGACACACACTTACACCAATTAACAAAGACATACACTGACACCAAGTAACAAAGACATACACTTACACCAAGTAACACAGACATACACTGACACCAAGTAACAAAGACATACAATTACACCAAATAACATAGCCATACACTTTCACCATGTAGCAAAGACATGCACTGATACCCAGTAATAGAGACACACACTTACACCAAGTAACAAAGACATACACTGACATCAAGTCACAGAGACAGACACTGACACCCAGTAACAAAGACAAACACTGACACCAGGTAACAAAGACAGACACCTCCACCAAGTGACACAGACATACACTAACACCAAGTAACAAAGACATACACTGACACCCAGTAGCACAGACACACACTGGGCGGCACATTGGCACAATGGTTTGCAGCCTCACAGCTCCAGGGACCCGGTCTCGATTCTGGGTACTGCCTGAGCGGAGTTTGAAAGCTCTCCCTGTGTCTGCGTGATTTTCCTGCGGGTGCTCCGGTTTCTTGCCACATGCCAAAGACTTGCAGGTTGATAGGTTAATTGGTCATTATAAATTGACCCTAGTATCGGTAGCTGGTAGGGAAATATTTCGGGACAGCTGGGGATGTGATAGGAATACGGGATTAGTGTAGGATTGGTATAAATGAGTGGTTGATGGTCGGCACATATTCGGTTGGCCGAAAGGCCGGTTTCAGTACTGTATCACTAAACTAAATACTGACACCCAGTAACACAAACAAACACACACTGACACCCAGTAACATAGAGAAACACTGATACACAGTAACAAAGACAAACACTGACACACAGACACACACTGTCACCAAGAAACAAAGACATACACTGACACCCAGTAACAAAGGCATACACTGACACCGAGTCACAAAGACATACACTGATAACCAGTAACACAGACACACACTTACACCAAGTAACAAAGACATACACTGACACCAAGTAACAAAGACATACACTGACACCGAGTCACAAAGACATACACTGATAACCAGTAACACAGACACACACTTACACCAAGGAACAACGACATACAGTGACACCAAGTAACAAAGACATACACTTACACCAAGTAACAAAGACATACACTGACACCAAGTAACAAAGACATACACTGATACCCAGTAAAACAGACACACACTGACACCAAGTAAGAAAGACAGACACTGACACCAAGTAACAATGGCATACACTGACACCAAGTAACAAAGACAGACAATTACACCAAGTAACAAAGACATACACTTACACCAAGTATTTTGACATACACTGACACCAAGTAACAAAGACATACACTGATACCCAGTAACAGAGGCACACGCGGACACCAAGTATCAAAGACACACCCTGACACCCAGTAACACAGACACACACTTACACAAAGTAACAAAGACATGCACTGACACCAAGTAACAAAGACATACACTTACACCCAGTAACACAGACACACACTTACACCAAGTAACAAAGACAGACACTGATACCCAGTAACACAGACACACACTTACACCAAGTAAAAAAGACATACACTGATACCAAGAGACACAGGCACACACTTACACCAAGTAACACAAACACTCACTTACACCAAGTAACAAAGACATACACTGACACCAAGTAACAAAGACATGCAATTACACCAGGTAACAAAGAAACACACTTACACCAAGTAACACAGACATACACTGACACCAAGTAACAAAGACATGCAATGTTACCCAGTAACACAGACACACACTTACACCAAGTAACAAAGACACACACTGATACCAAGTAACACAGACACACACTTACACCAAGTAACAAATACATACACTGATACCAAGTAACACAGACACACACTTACACCAAGTAAAACAGACACACACTTACACCAATTAACAAGGACATACACTGACACCAAGTAACAAGGACATACACTTTCATCAAGTAACACAGACAGACACTGACACCAAGTAACAAAGACATACAATTACACCAAATAACAAAGACACACACTTACACCAAGTAACATAGACATACACTGTCACCATGTAGCAAAGACATGCACTGATACCCAGTAACAGAGACACACACTTACACCAAGTAACAAAGACATACACTGACATCAAGTCACAGAGACAGACACTGACACCCAGTAACAAAGACAAACACTGACACCAAGTAACGAAGACAGACACTGACACCCAGTAACAAAGACAGACAATGACACCACGTCACAAAGACACACACTGACACCAGGTCACTAAAGACAGACACTGACACCAAGTAACAAAGGCATACACTTACATCAAGTAACAAAGACAAACACTTACACCAAGTAACACAGACATACACTGACAACAAGTAACAAAGACAGACAATTACACCAAGTAACAAAGACATATACTTACACCAAGTATTTTGACTTACACTGACACCAAGTAACAAAGACATACACTGACACCAAGTCACAAAGACACAGACTGACACCCAGCAACAAAGACACACACTGACACCAAGTCACAAAGACATACACTGATACCGATTAACACAGACACACACTTACACAAAGTAACACAGACATACACTGACACCAAGTAACAAAGATATACACTGATACCCAGTAACACAGACACACACTTACACCAAGTAACAAAGACAGACACTGATACCCAGTAACACATGCACACACTTACACCAAGTTACAAAGACATACACTGACACCCAGTAACAAAGACATACACTGTCACCCAGTAACACAGACACACACGGACACCAAGTAAAAAAGACACACACTTACACCAAGTAACACAGACACACACTGACACCCATTAACACAGACACACACATACAGCAAGTAACAAAGACATACACTGACACCAAGTAACAAAGACAGACACTTACACCAAGTAACAAAGACATACACTGACACCAAGTAACAAAGACATACACTGATACCCAGTAACACAGACACACACTTACACCAAGTAACAAAGACATACACTGATACCCAGTAACACAGACACACACTTACACCAAGTAACAAAGACATACACTGATACCAAGTGACACAGACACACACTTACACCAAGTAACAAAGACATACACTGAAACCAAGTAACAAAGACTTACAATGACACCAAGTCACAAAGACAAACACTTACACCAAGTAACACAGACATACACTGACACCAAGTAACAAAGACATACACTGTTCCCCAGCAACACAGACACACACTTACACCAAGTAACAAAGACATACACTGACACCAAGTAACAAAGACATACAATTACACCAAGTCACAAAGAATAACACTTACACCAAGTAACACAGACACACACTGACACCAAGTAACAAAGACATACACTGTTACCCAGTAACACAGACACACACTTACACCAAGTAACAAAGACACACACTGATACCAAGTAACACAGACACACACTTACACCAAGTAACAAAGACATACACTGATACCAAGTAACACAGACACACACTTACACCAAGTAAAACAGACACACACTTACACCAATTAACAAGGACATACACTGACACCAAGTAACAAAGACATACACTTTCATCAAGTAACACAGACAGACACTGACACCAAGTAACAAAGACATACAATTACACCAAATAACAAAGACACACACTTACACCAAGTAACATAGACATACACTGTCACCATGTAGCAAAGACATGCACTGATACCCAGTAACAGAGACACACACTTACACCAAGTAACAAAGACATACACTGACATCAAGTCACAGAGACAGACACTGACACCCAGTAACAAAGACAAACACTGACACCAAGTAACGAAGACAGACACTGACACCCAGTAACAAAGACAGACAATGACACCACGTCACAAAGACACACACTGACACCAGGTCACAAAAGACAGACACAGACACCAAGTAACAAAGGCATACACTTACATCAAGTAACAAAGACAAACACTTACAACAAGTAACACAGACATACACTGACACCAAGTAACAAAGACAGACAATTACACCAAGTAACAAAGACATACACTTACACCAAGTATTTTGACATACACTGACACCAAGTAACAAAGACATACACTGACACCAAGTCACAAAGACACAGACTGACACCCAGTAACAAAGACACACACTGACACCAAGTCACAAAGACATACACTGATACCCATTAACACAGACACACACTTACACAAAGTAACACAGACATACACTGACACCAAGTAACAAAGACATACACTGATACCCAGTAACACAGACACACACTTACACCAAGTAACAAAGACAGACACTGATACCCAGTAACACAGGCACACACTTACACCAAGTTACAAAGACATACACTGACACCCAGTAACAAAGGCATACACTGTCACCCAGTAACACAGACACACACGGACACCAAGTAAAAAAGACGCACACTTACACCAAGTAACACAGACACACACTGACACCCAGTAACACAGACACACACATACACCAAGTAACAAAGACATACACTGACACCAAGTAACAAAGACAGACACTTATACCAAGTAACAAAGACATACACTGACACCAAGTAACAAAGACATACACTGATACCCAGTAACACAGACACACACTTACACAAAGTAACAAAGACGTACACTGATACCCAGTAACACAGACACACACTTACACCATGTAACAAAGACATACACCGATACCAAGTGACACAGACACACACTTACACCAAGTAACACAAACACTCACTTACACCAAGTAACAAAGACTTACACTGACACCAAGTAACAAAGACTTACAATGACACCAAGTCACAAAGACAAACACTTACACCAAGTAACACAGACATACACTGACACCAAGTAACAAAGACATACACTGTTCCCCAGCAACACAGACACACACTTACACCAAGTAACAAAGACATACACTGACACCAAGTAACAAAGACATACAATTACACCAAGTCACAAAGAATAACACTTACACCAAGTAACACAGACATACACTGACACCAAGTAAGAAAGACATACACTGTTACCCAGTAACACAGACACACACTTACACCAAGTAACATAGACATAGACTGTCACCATGTAGCAAAGACATGCACTGATACCCAGTAACAGAGACACACACTTACACCAAGTAACAAAGAAATACACTGACATCAAGTCACAGAGACAGACACTGACACCCAGTAACAAAGACAAACATTGACACCAAGTAACGAAGACAGACACTGACACCCAGTAACAAAGACAGACAATGGCACCACGTCACAAAGAATTACACTGACACCAGGTAACAAAGACATACACTTACACCAAGTGACACAGACGTACACTTACACCAAGTAACAAAGACATACACTGATACCCAGTAACACAGACACACACTTACACCAAGTAACATAGACATAGACTGTCACCATGTAGCAAAGACATGCACTGATACCCAGTAACAGAGACACACACTTACACCAAGTAACAAAGAAATACACTGACATCAAGTCACAGAGACAGACACTGACACCCAGTAACAAAGACAATCACTGACACCAAGTAACGAAGACAGACACTGACACCCAGTAACAAAGACAGACAATGACACCACGTCACAAAGACATACACTGACACCAGGTAACAGAGACATACACTTACACCAAGTGACACAGACACACACTGACACCAAGTAACAAAGACATACACTGATACCCAGTAGCCCAGACACACACTGGGCGGCACATTGGCACAATGGTTAGCAGCCTCACAGCTCCAGGGACCCGGACTCGATTCTGGGTACTGCCTGTGCGGCGTTTGCAAGTTCTCCCTGTGTCTGCGTGAGTTTCCTACGGGTGCTCCGGTTTCTTCCCACATGCCAAAGACTTGCAGGTTGATAGTTTAATTGGCTATTATAAATTGACCATAGTACAGGTAGGTGGTAGGGAAATATTTCGGGACTGGTGGGGATGTGATAGGAATACGGGATTAATGTAGGATTGGTATAAATGGGTGGTTGATGGTCAGCACAGACTCGGTTGGCCGAAGGGCCTGTTTCAGTGCTGCATCACTAAACTAAATACTGACACCCAGTAACACAAACAAACACACACTGACACCCAGTAACATAGAGAGACACTGATACACAGTAACAAAGACATATACTGACACACAGACACACACTGTCACGAAGTAACAAAGACATACACTGACACCCAGTAACAAAGACATACACTGACACCGAGTCACAAAGACATACATTGATAACCAGTAACACAGACACACACTTACACCAAGTAACAACGACATACACTGACACCAAGTAACAAAGACATACACTTACACCAGGTAACAAAGACATACACTGACACCAAGTAACAAACACATACACTGATACCCAGTAAAACAGACACACACTGACACCAAGTAACAAAGACAGACACTGACACCAAGTAACAAAGACATACACTGATACCAGTAAAACAGGCACACACTGACACCAAGTAACAAAGACAGACACTGACACCAAGTAACAAAGGCATACACTTACACCAAGTAACAAAGACATACACTTACACCAAGTATTTTGACATACACTGACACCAAGTAACAAAGACATACACTGATACCCAGTAACACAGACACACACTTACACCAAGTAACAAAGGCATACACTGACACCAAGTCACAAAGACACACACTGACACCCAGTAACCAAGACATACACTGACACCAAGTCACAAAGACATACACTGATACCCAGTAACACAGACACACACTTACACCAAGTAACACAGACATACACGGACACCAAGTAACAAAGACATACACTGATACCCAGTAACAAAGACACACACTTACACCAAGTAACAAAGACAGACACTGATACCCAATAACACAGACACACACTTACACCAAGTAACAAAGACATACACTGACACCCAGTAGCAAAGACATACACTGACACCCAGTAACACAGACACACACGGACACCAAGTAAAAAAGACACACACTTACACCAAGTAACACAGACACACACTGACACCCAGTATCACAGGCACACACTTACACCAAGTAACAAAGACATACACTGACACCAAGTAACAAAGACAGACACTTACACCAAGTAACAAAGACATACACTGACACCAAGTAACAAAGACATACACTGATCATTGCTCATTTCCCGGCGGAGCAGCAGGAGAAGGTAGCGACTCTTCGGTGGGTGAGTGAAGGCATCAGGAGCTGTGTTTTAAAAGTAAGTACTTACTGTTTTACTTACTGTTTTCCTTGTCTTTGAGTTTCTTTTGGCGCCGGAGGAACCGGAAGCTGGTCGGCAGCGAGGACTCCTGGGTAGGTATTTTCCTTAAAGGTGCGGAGCTGAGTGAACCCGAGCCACGACACATGTAGTGTCTGCCACCCATCCTCCTCCTCTAACCTAATAATAAGACCCTTTTTACCCTCCTCCACTAACCAAAAAGGACTGAGCAGGTAAGCTATTTACTGTTTTTGTTAATATCTATAGTTGTACTTAACTAAGGGGTAATTGAATAAAAGAAATGGCAGCCAGTGTAGTGTATTGCTCCTCCTGCAGAATGTTCGAGGTGAGGGAAACCTCCGGTGGCCCTGCCGACTTCACCTGCTGGAAGTGCATCCGTCTCCAGCTCCTATCAGACCGTGTTAGGGAATTGGAGCTGGAGCTGGATGAACTGAGGATCATTCGGGAAGCTGAGGGGTTGATAGATAGAAGCTACACGGAGGTCGTTACTCCACAAATCAAAGGCAGCTGGGTAACAGTTAGAGGTGGGAAGAGGTCAGTGCAGGGATCTCCTGTGGTCGTTCCCCTCAACAACAAGTATACAGTTTTAGATACTGTTGGGGGGGACGGCCTATCGGGGGCAGGCTGCAGTGACCGGGCCTCTGGCACGGGGTCCTGCACTGTGGCTCAGAAGGGAAGGAGGGAGAATGGGAGAGCACTAGTCATCGGGGACTCGATGGTGAGGAGTACGGACAGGCGGTTCTGTGGGCGCAGGCGAGACGCACGGATGGTTTGTTGCCTCCCTGGTGCCAGGGTCCGTGATGTTTGTGATCGCGTCTTCAGGATCCTTAAAGGGGAGGGGGAGCAGCCAGAGGTCGTGGTGCACATTGGCACCAACGACGTAGGAAGGAAGGGTGGCACAGATGTTAGAAGTGAGTTTAGGGAGTTAGGCTGGAAGCTGAAAGCTCGGACGGACAGAGTTGTTATCTCTGGTTTGTTGCCGGCGCCACGTGATAGTGAGGCTAGGAATAGGGAGAGAGCACAGCTGAACACGTGGCTGCAGGAATGGTGTAGGAGGGAGGGCTTCCAGTTCTTGGATAATTGGACTGCATTCTGGGGAAGATGGGACCTGTTCAAACAGGACGGGCTGCATCTGAACCAGAGGGGCACCAATATCCTGGGAGGGAGGTTTGCTAGTACTGTTCGGGAGGGTTTAAACTAGTTTGGGAGGGGGATGGGAACCGGACTTGTAATCCAGGGACCAGTGGGTCCACTCAGAAAGACAAAGAGTGTAGTGAGGTATTGGGGAAGGTAGCACTGTCACAGAGGACAGATGGGCACGGAGAAGGGTTAAAGTGCGTATACTTCAACGCAAGAAGCATCAGGAATAAGGTGAGTGAATTGAAGGCGTGGATGGGCACTTGGGACTACGATGTTGTGGCCATCACTGAAACGTGGATAGGTGAGGGGGAGGAATGGTTCTTGGAGGTACCTGGTTATAGATGTTTTCATAAGATTAGGAATGGTGGTAAAAGAGGTGGGGGGGTGGCATTGTTAGTTAGAAATAGTGTAACAACTGCTGAAAGAATTTTCGAGGAGGATCTGCCGACTGAGGCACTGTGGGTTGAGGTCAGGAACAGGAAAAGAGCAGTCACCTTGATGGGAGTTTTCTATAGGCCCCCCAATAGCAGCAGGGAGGTGGAAGAGCAGATTGGGAAACAGATTTTGGAAAGGAGCAGAAGTCACAGGGTAGTAATTATGGGGGATTTCAACTTCCCAAATATTGATTGGCAACTCTTTAGATCGAATAGTTTGGATGGGGTAGTGTTTGTGCAGTATGTCCAGGAAGCTTTTCTGACTCAGTATGTAGACTGCCCGACCAGAGGGGAGGCAATATTGGATTTGGTACTAGGTAATGAACCAGGGCAAGTGATAGAGCTGTTGGTGGGCGAGCACTTTGGAGATAGTGATCACAATTCTGTAGCATTCACTGTGGTAATGGAGAGGGATAGGTATGTGCAACAGGGCAAGGTTTACAATTGGGGGAAGGGTAGATATGATGCTGTCAGGCAGGAACTGAGGAGCATAAGTTGGGAGCATATGCTGGCAGGGAAGGGCACGGTCGAAATGTGGAACTTTTTCAAGGAGCAGATAGTAGGGGCCATTGATAAGCATGTCCCTGTCAGACAGGGAAGGGATGGTCATGTGAGGGAACCGTGGTTGACAAGAGAGGTTGAGAGTCTTGTTAGGAAGAAGAAGGATGCGTATATAAAGTTGAGGAAAAAGGGCACAGGCATAGCTCTGGAGGGATACAAGATGGCCAGGAAGGATCTGAAGAAAGGGATTAGGAGAGCTAAGAGAGGGCATGAAAAATGCTTGGCGGGTAGGATAAAAGAAAACCCCAAGGCCTTTTACGCGTATGTCAGAAATATGAGGATGACTAGGGGGACCATAGGTCCGGTCAAGGACAATAGCGGGAGACTGTGTGTTGAGCCGGAAGAGATAAGTGAGGTTTTGAATGAGTACTTCTCTTCGGTATTTACGAATGAGAAGGGGTGTATTACTGAAGAGGACGGTGTGAAACAGACTGGTAAGCTCGAGGAAGTGCTCGTTAGGAGGGAAGATGTGTTGGGGTTTTTGAATAACTTGAAGATAGACAAGTCTCCCGGGCCTGACGGGGTATATCCAAGGATGTTATGGGAAGCAAGGGATGAAATTGCAGAGCCGCTGGCAATGATCTTTTCATCTTCTCTGCTGACGGGGGTGGTACCAGGTGATTGGAGGGTGGCAAATGTTGTGCCCCTGTTCAAGAAAGGGAATAGGAACAACCCTGGGAATTACAGGCCAGTTAGTCTTACTTCGGTGGTAGGCAAGTTGATGGAAAAGGTGCTGAGGGACAGGATTTCTGAGCATCTGGAAAGACACTGCTTGATTCGGGACAGTCAGCACGGTTTTGTGAGGGGTAGGTCTTGCCTCACAAGCCTGATTGAATTCTTTGAGCAGGTGACCAAGCAAGTGGATGAGGGTAAACCAGTGGATGTGGTGTACATGGATTTTAGTAAGGCATTTGATAAGGTCCCCCATGGTAGACTTATGGAGAAAGTCAGGAGGCATGGGATAGTGGGGAATGTGGCCAGTTGGATTAAGAATTGGCTAACTGATAGAAGGCAGAGAGTGGTCTTAGATGGTAAATACTCAGCCTGGAGCCCAGTTACCAGTGGCGTGCCGCAGGGATCAGTTCTGGGTCCTCTCCTGTTTGTGATTTTTATTAACGACTTGGATGAGGAAGTCGAAGGGTGGGTCAGTAAATTTGCAGATGATACAAAGGTTGGTGGAGTTGTGGATACCGAGGAGGGCTATTGTCGTCTGCAAAGGGACTTGGATAGGTTGCAGTGCTGGGCTGAAAAGTGGCAGATGGAGTTTAACCCTGAAAAGTGTGAGGTCGTCCATTTTGGAAGGACAAACATGAATGCAAAATACTGGGTTAACGGTAGGGTTCTTGGGCATGTGGAGGAGCAGAGAGACCTTGGGGTCTATGTGCATAGATCATTGAAAGTTGCAACTCAAGTGGATAGGGCTGTGAAGAAGGCATATGGGGTGTTAGCGTTCATTAGCAGAGGGATTGAATTTAAGAGCCGTGAGGTGATGATGCAGCTGTACAGGACCTTGGTAAGGCCTCATTTGGAGTACTGTGTGCAGTTCTGGTCGCCTCATTTTAGGAAGGATGTGGAAGCCTTGGAGAGGGTGCAGAGGAGATTTACCAGGATGTTGCCTGGAATGGAGAATAAGTCTTACGAGGAAAGGCTGAACATTCTAGGCCTCTTCTCATTAGAAAGGAGAAGGATGAGGGGTGACATGATAGAGGTTTATAAGATGATCAGGGGAATAGATAGGGTAGACAGTCAGAAACTTTTTCCCCGGGTGGAGCAAAGCGTTACAAGGGGTCATAAATTTAAGGTGAAGGGTGGGAGATATAAGGGGGATGTCAGGGGAAGGTTCTTTACCCAGAGAGTGGTCGAGGCATGGAATGCCTTGCCCGGGGAAGTTGTTGAGTCAGAAACTTTAGGGACTTTCAAAAGGCTTTTGGATAGGTATATGGATAAAGGAGAATGATGGGGTATAGATTAAATTGTCCTTGACAGAGGACAAAGGATCGGCACAACATTGAGGGCCGAAGGGCCTGTTCTGTGCTGTATGTTCTAAAAAAAAAAAAAAAAAAAGTAACAAAGACATACACTGATACCCAGGAACACAGACACACACTTACACCAAGTCACAAAGACATACACTGATACCCAGTAACACAGACACACTCTTACACCAAGTAACAAAGACATACACTGATACCAAGTGACACAGACACACACTTAAACCAAGTAACACAAACACTCACTTACACCAAGTAACAAAGATATACAATTACACCAAGTCACAAAGACAAACACTTACACCAAGTAACACAGACATACACTGACACCAGGTAACAAAGACATACACTTACACCAAGTGACACTGACATACACTGACACCAAGTAACAAAGACATACACTGATACCCAGTAGCCCAGACACACACTGGGCGGCACATTGGCACAATGGTTAGCAGCCTCACAGCTCCAGGGACCCGGTCTCGATTATGGGTACTGCCTGTGCGGAGTTTGCAAGTTCTCCCTGTGTCTACGTGAGTTTCCTACGGGTGCTCCGGTTTCTTCCCACATGCCAAAGACTTGCAGGTTGATAGGTTAATTGGCCATTATAAATTGACCATAGTATAGGTAGGTGGTAGGGAAATATTTCGGGACAGGTGGGGATGTGATAGGAATACGGGATTAATGTAGGATTGGCATAAATGGGTGGTTGATGGTCAGCACAGACTCGGTTGGCCGAAGGGCCTGTTTCAGTGCTGCATCACTAAACGAAATACTGACACCCAGTAACACAAACAAACACACACTGACACCCAGTAACATGGAGAGACACTGATACACAGTAACAAAGACATACACTGACACACAGACACACACTGTCACGAAGTAACAAAGACATACACTGACACCCAGTAACAAAGACATACACTGACACCGAGTCACAAAGACATACATTGATAACCAGTAACACAGACACACACTTACACCAAGTAACAACGACATACACTGACACCAAGTAACAAAGACATACACATACACCAAGTAACAAAGACATACACTGACACCAAGTAACAAACACATACACTGATACCCAGTAAAACAGACACACACTGACACCAAGTAACAAAGACAGACACTGACACCAAGTAACAAAGACATACACTCATACCAAGTAAAACAGTCACACACTGACACCAAGTAACAAAGACAGACACTGCACCAAGTAACAAAGGCATACACTTAAACCAAGTAACAAAGACATACAATTACACCAAGTATTTTGACATACACTGACACCAAGTAACAAAGACATACACTGATACCCAGTAACACAGACACACACTTACACCAAGTAACAAAGGCATACACTGACACCAAGTCACAAAGACACACACTGACACCCAGTAACCAAGACATACACTGACACCAAGTCACAAAGACATACACTGATACCCAGTAACACAGACACACACTTACACCAAGTAACACAGACATACACTGACACCAAGTAACAAAGACATACACTGATACCCAGTAACAAAGACACACACTTACACCAAGTAACAAAGACAGACACTGATACCCAGTAACAGACACACACTTACACCAAGTAACAAAGACAGACACTGACACCCAGTAGCAAAGACAGACACTGACACCCAGTAACACAGACTCACACGGACGCCAAGTAAAAAAGACACACACTTACACCAAGTAACACAGACACACACTGACACCCAGTAACACAGACACACACTTACACCAAGTAACAAAGACATACACTGACACCAAGTAACAAAGACAGACACTTACACCAAGTAACAAAGACATACACTGACACCAAGTAACAAAGACATACACTGATACCCAGGAACACAGACACACACTTACACCAAGTAACAAAGACATACACTGATACACAGTAACACAGACACACTCTTACACCAAGTAACAAAGACATACACTGATACCAAGTGACACAGACACACACTTACACCAAGTAACAAAGACAGACACTGACACCCAGTAGCAAAGACAGACACTGACACCCAGTAACACAGACTCACACGGACACCAAGTAAAAAAGACACACACTTACACCAAGTAACACAGACACACACTGACACCCAGTAACACAGACACACACTTACACCAAGTAACAAAGACATACACTGACACCAAGTAACAAAGACAGACGCTTACACCAAGTAACAAAGACATACACTGACACCAAGTAACAAAGACATACACTGATACCCAGGAACACAGACACACACTTACACCAAGTAACAAAGACATACACTGATACCCAGTAACACAGACACACTCTTACACCAAGTAACAAAGACATACACTGATACCAAGTGACACAGACACACACTTACACCAAGTAACACAAACACTCACTTACACCAAGTAACAAAGATATACACTGACACCAAGTAACAAAGACATACAATTACACCAAGTCACAAAGACAAACACTTACACCAAGTAACACAGACATACACTGACACCAAGTAACAAAGACATACACTGTTACCCAGTAACACAGAAACACACTTACACCAGGTAACAAAGACATACACTTACACCAAGTGACACAGACATACACTGACACCAAGTAACAAAGACATACACTGATACCCAGTAGCCCAGACACACACTGGGCGGCACATTGGCACAATGGTTAGCAGCCTCACAGCTCCAGGGACCCGGTCTCGATTCTGGGTACTGCCTGTGCGGAGTTTGCAAGTTCTCCCTGTGTGTGCGTGAGTTTCCTACGGGTGCTCCGGTTTCTTCCCACATGCCAAAGACTTGCAGGTTGATAGGTTAATTGGCCATTATAAATTGACCCTAGTATAGGTAGGTGGTAGGGAAATATTTCGGGACAGGTGGGGATGTGATAGGAATACGGGATTAATGTAGGATTGGTATAAATGGGTGGTTGATGGTCGGCACAGACTCGGTTGGCCGAAGGGCCTGTTTCAGTGCTGTATCACTAAACTAAATACTGACACCCAGTAACACAAACAAACACACACTGACACCCAGTAACATAGAGAGACACTGATACACAGTAACAAAGACATACACTGACACACAGACACACACTGTCACTAAGTAACAAAGACATACACTGACACCCAGTAACAAAGACATACACTGACACCGAGTCACAAAGACATACATTGATAACCAGTAACACAGACACACACTTACACCAAGTAACAACGACATACACTGACACCAAGTAACAAAGACATACACTTACACCAAGTAACAAAGACATACACTGACACCCAGTAACAAAGACATACACTGACACCGAGTCACAAAGACATACATTGATAACCAGTAACACAGACACACACTTACACCAAGTAACAACGACATACACTGACACCAAGTAACAAAGACATACACTTACACCAAGTAACAAAGACATACACTGAGACCAAGTAACAAACACATACACTGATACCCAGTAAAACAGACACACACTGACACCAAGTAACAAAGACAGACACTGACACCAAGTAACAAAGACATACACTGATACCCAGTAAAACAGACACACACTGACACCAAGTAACAAAGACAGACACTGACACCAAGTAACAAAGGCATACACTTACACCAAGTAACAAAGACATACACTTACAACAAGTATTTTGACATACACTGACACCAAGTAACAAAGACATACACTGATACCCAGTAACACAGACACACACTTACACCAAGTAACAAAGGCATACACTGACACCATGTCACAAAGACACACACTGACACCCAGTAACCAAGACATACACTGTCACCAAGTCACAAAGACATACACTGATACCCAGTAACACAGACACACACTTACACCAAGTAACACAGACATACACAGACACCAAGTAACAAAGACATACACTGATACCCAGTAACAAAGACACACACTTGCACCAAGTAACAAAGACAGACACTGATACCCAGTAACACAGACACACACTTACACCAAGTAACAAAGACATACACTGACACCCAGTAGCAAAGACATACACTGACACCCAGTAACACAGACACACACGGACACCAAGTAAAAAAGACACACACTTACACCAAGTAACACAGACACACACTGACACACAGTAACACAGACACACACTAACACCAAGTAACAAAGACATACACTGACACCAAGTAACAAAGCCAGACTCTTACACCAAGTAACAAAGACATACACTGACACCAAGTAACAAAGACATGCACTGATACCCAGGAACACAGACACACACTTACACCAAGTAACAAAGACATACACTGATACCCAGTAACACAGACACACTCTTACACCAAGTAACAAAGACATACACTGATACCAAGTGACACAGACACACACTTACACCAAGTAACACAGACATACACTGACACCAAGTAACAAAGACATACACTGTTACCCAGTAACACAGAAACACACTTACACCAAGTAACAAAGACATACAATGATACAAAGTAACACAGACACACACTTACACCAAGTAACACAGACACACACTTACACCAAGTAACAAAGACATACAATGATACAAAGTAACACAGACACACACTGACACCAAGTAACAAAGACATACACTTACACCAAGTAACACAGACAGACACTGACACCAAGTAACAAATAAATACAATTACACCAAGTAACAAAGACACACACTTACACCAAGTAACACAGATATACAATGTCACCATGTAGCAAAGACATGCACTGATACCCAGTAACACAGACACACACTTACACCAAGTAACAAAGATATACACTGATACCCAGTAACACAGACACACACTTACACCAAGTAACAAAGACATACACAGACACCAAGAAACAAAGACATACACTGACACCAAGTCACAAAGACAGACACTGACACCCAGTAACAAAGACAAACACTGACACCAAGTAACGAAGACAGACACTGACACCCAGTGACAAAGACAGACAATGACACCACGTCGCAAAGACAGACACTGACACCAAGTAACAAAGACATGCACTTAAACCAAGTCACACAGACATACATTGACACCAAGTAACAAAGACATACAATTACACCAAGTAACAAAGACACACACTTACACCAAGTAACACATATACACTGACACCAAGTAACAAAGAAATACACTGTTACCCAGTAACACAGACACACACTTACACCAAGTAACAAAGACATATACTGATACCAAGTAACACAGACATATACTGATACCAAGTAACACAGGCACACACTTACACCAAGTAACAGAGACATACACTGACACCAAGTAACAAAGACATACACTGATACCCAGTAGCACAGACACACACTGGGCGGCACATTGGCACAGTGGTTAGCTGCCTCACAGCTCCAGGGACCCGGGCTCGATTCTGGGTACTGCCTGTGCGGAGTTTCCAAGTTCTCCCTGTGTCTGCGTGAGTTTCCTCCGGGTGCTCCGGTTTCTTCCCACATGCCAAAGACTTGCAGGTTGATAGGTTAATTTGCCATTATAAATTAACCCTAGTATAGGTAGGTGGTAGGGAAATATATAGGGACAGTTGGGGATGTGATAGGAATACGGGATTAGTGAAGGATTAGTATAAATGGGTGGTTGATGGTCGGCACAGACTCGATTGGCCGAAGGGCCTGTTTAAGTGCTGTATCTCTGAACTAAACTAAATACTGACACCGAGTGTCACAGACACACACTGACACCCAGTAACACAAACAAACAGACACTGACACCCAGTAACACTGAGACAACTGATACTCAGGAACAAAGACATACACTGACACCAAGTAACACAGAAACACACTTACACCCAGTAACAAAGAGATACACTGACAGCAAGTCACAAAGACATACACTGACACCAAGTAACAAAGACATACACTTACACCAAGTAACACAGTCATGCACTGACACCAAGTAACAAAGACATACACTTACACCAAGTAACAAAGACACACACTTACACCAAGCAACACAGACATACACTGACACCAAGTAACAGACATGCACTGACACCCAGTAACACAGACACACACTTACATCAAATAACACAGACACACACTTACACCAAGTAACAAAGACTTACACTGATACCGAGTGACACAGACACACACTTACACCAAGTAACACAAACACTCACTTACAACAAGTAACAAAGACATACACTGACACCAAGTAACAAAGACATACAATTACACCAAGTAACACAGACACACACTTACACCAAGTAACATAGACATACACTGACACCAAGTAACAAAGACATACACTGACATCAAGTAACACAGACATACACTGTGACCAAGTAACACAGACATACACTTCCACCAAGTAACACAGACATACGCTGACACCAAGTAACAAAGTCATCCAATTACACCAAGTAACAAAGACACACACTTACACCAAGTAACACAGACATGCACTGTCACCATGTAGCAAAGACATTCACTGATACCCAGTAACACAGACACACACTTACACCAAGTAACAAAGATATACACTGATACCCCGTAATACAGACACACACTTACACCAAGTAACAAAGACATACACTGACACCAAGTAACAAAGACATACAATTACACCAAGTAACACAGACACACACTTACACCAAGTAACATAGACATACACTGACACCAAGTAACAAAGACATACACTGTTACCCAGTAACACAGCCGCACACTTACACCAAGTAACAAAGACATACACTCATACCAAGTAACACAGACACACACTTACACCAAGTAACACAGACACACACTTACACCAAGTAACAAAGACATACACTGACACCAAGTAACACAGACATGCACTTGCACCAAATAACACAGACATACGCTGACACCAAGTAAGAAAGACATACAATTACACCAAGTAACAAAGACACACACTTAAACCAAGTAACACAGACATACACTGTCACCATGTAGCAAAGACATGCACTGATACCCAGTAACACATACACACACTTACACCAAGTAACAAAGATATACACTGATACCCCGTAATACAAACACACAATTACACCAAGTAACAAAGACATACACTGACACCAAGTAACAAAGACATACACTGACACCAAGTCACAAAGAAAGACACTGACACCAAGTAACAAAGACAAAACACTGACACCAAGTAACGAAGACAGGCACTGACACCCAGTAACAAAGACACACACTTACACCAAGTAACACGGACACACACTTACACCCAGTAACAAAGACATACACTGATACCCAGTAACACAGACACGTACCGGGCGGCACATTGGCACAGTGGTTATCAGCCTCACAGCTCCAGGGACCCGGGCTCGATTCTGGGTACTGCCTGTGCGGAGTTTGCAAGTTCTCCCTGTGTCTGCGTGAGTTTCCTCCGGGTGCTCCGGTTTCCTCCCACATGCCAAAGACTTGCAGGTTGATAGGTTAATTGGCCATCATAAATTGCCCCTAGTATAGGTAGGTGGTAGGGAAATATATAGGGTTAGGTGGGGATGTGATAGAAATATGGGATTAGTGTAGGATTAGTATAAATGGGTGGTTGATGGTCGGCACATACACGGTGGGCCGAAGGGCCTGTTTAAGTGCTGTATCTATAAACTAAACTAAATACTGACAGCTAGTGTCACAGACACACACTGACAGCCAGTAACACAAACAAACACACACTGACACCCAGTAACACAGAGAACCACTGATACACAGTAACAAAGACATACACTGACACCAATTAGCACAGACAGACACTGACACCCAGTAACAAAGACATACACTGACACCAAGTAACAAAGACATACATTGATACCAAGTCACAAAGACATACACTGATACCCAGTAACACAGACACACACTGACACCAAGTAACAAAGACACACACTTACAGCAAGTAACACAGATACACACTGACACCAAGTAACAAAGACAGTCAATTACACCAAGTAACAAAGACACACACTTACACCAAGTAACACAGACATACACTGACACCAAGTAACAAAGACATATACTGATACCGAGTGACACAGACACACACTTACACCAAGTAACACAAACACTCACTTACACCAAGTAACAAAGACATACATTGACACCAAGTAACAAAGACATACAATTACACCAAGTAAAAATGGCACACACTTACACCAAGTAACACAGACATACACTGACACCAAGTAACAAAGACATACACTGTTACCCAGTAACACAGACACACACTTACACCAAGTAACAAAGATATACACTGATACCCCGTAACACAGACACACACTTCCACCAAGTAACAAAGACATACACTGACTCCAAGAAACAAAGACATATACTTACACCCAAAAACAAAGACATACACTGACAACAAGACACAAAGACATACACTGACACCCAGTAACAAAGACAGACACTGACACCAAGTCACAAAGACATACACTGACACGAAGTAACAAAGACATACACTGAAACCCAGTAACACAGACACACACTTACACCAAGTAACAAAGACATACACTGACACCAAGTAACAAAGACATACACTTACAACAAGTAACACAGACATACACTGACACCAAGTAACAAAGACATACAATTACACCAAGTAACAAAGACACACACTTACATCAAATAACACAGACACACACTTACACCAAGTAACAAAGACATACACTGATACCGAGTGACACAGACACACACTTACACCAAGTAACACAAACACTCACTTACAACAACTAACAAAGACATACACTGACACCAAGTAACAAAGACATACAATTACACCAAGTAACACAGACACACACTTACACCAAGTAACATAGACATACACTGACACCAAGTAACAAAGACATACACTGTTACCCAGTAACACACACACTTACACCAAGTAACAAAGACATACACTGATGCCAAGTAACACAGACACACACTTACACCAAGTAACACAGACACACACTTACACCAAGTAACAAAGACATACACTGACACCAAGTAACACAGACATACACTTACACCAAGTAACACAGACATACGCTGACACCAAGTAACAAAGTCATCCAATTACACCAAGTAACAAAGACACACACTTACACCAAGTAACACAGACATACAATGTCACCATGTAGCAAAGACATTCACTGATACCCAGTGACACAGACACACACTTACACCAAGTAACAAAGATATACACTGATACCCCGTAATACAGACACACACTTACACCAAGTAACAATGACATGCACTGACACCAAGTAACAAAGACATACAATTACACCAAGTAACACAGACACACACTTACACCAAGTAACATAGACATACACTGACACCAAGTAACAAAGACATACACTGTTACCCAGTAACACAGCCACACACTTACACCATGTAACAAAGACATACACTGATACCAAGTAACACAGACACACACATACACCAAGTAACACAGACACACACTTACACCAAGTAACAAAGACATACACTGACACCAAGTAACACAGACATACACTTACACCAAGCTACACAGACATACGCTGACACCAAGTAACAAAGACATACAATTACACCAAGTAACAAAGACACACACTTACACCAAGTAACACAGACATACACTGTCACCATGTAGCAAAGACATGCACTGATACCCAGTAACACAGACACACACTTACACCAAGTAACAAAGATATACACTGATACCCCGTAATACAGACACACACTTACACCAAGTAACAACGACATACACTGACCCCAAGTAACAAAGACAGACACTGACACCAAGTCACAAAGAAAGACACTGACACCAAGTAACAAAGACAAACACTGACACCAAGTAACGAAGACAGGCACTGACACCCAGTAACAAAGACAGACAATGACACCACGTCACAAAGACATACACTGACACCATGTAACAAAGACATACACTTGCACCAAGTAACACAGACATACTCTGACACCAAGGAACAAAGACATACAATTCCACCAAGTAACAAAGACACACACTTACATCAAGTATCACAGACACACACTTACACCAAGTAACAAAGACATACACTGATACCCAGTAACACAGACACACACCGGGCTGCACATTGGCACAGTGGTTATCAGCCTCACAGCTCCAGGGACCCGGGCTCGATTCTGGGTACTGCCTGTGCGGAGTTTGCAAGTTCTCCCTGTGTCTGCGTGAGTTTCCTCCGGGTGCTCCGGTTTCCTCCCACATGCCAAAGACTTGCAGGTTGATAGGTTAATTGGCCATCATATATTGCCCCTAGTATCGGTAGGTGGTAGGGAAATATATAGGGATAGGTGGGGATGTGATAGAAATACGGGATTAGTGTAGGATTAGTATAAATGGGTGGTTGATGGTCGGCACATACTCGGTGGGCCGAAGGGCCTGTTTAAGTGCTGTATCTATAAACTAAGCTAAATACTGACAGCTAGTGTCACAGACACACACTGACAGCCAGTAACACAAACAAACACACACTGACACCCATTAACACAGAGAACCACTGATACACAGTAACAAAGACATACACTGATACCCAGTAACACAGACACACACCGGGCTGCACATTGGCACAGTGGTTATCAGCCTCACAGCTCCAGCGACCCGGGCTCGATTCTGGGTACTGCCTGTGCGGAGTTTGCAAGTTCTCCCTGTTCTGCGTGAGTTTCCTCCGGGTGTGCCGGTTTCCTCCCACATGCCAAATACTTGCAGGTTGATAGGTTAATTGGCCATTATAAATTGACCCTAGTATAGGTAGGTGGTAGGGAAATATATAGGGACAGGTGGGGATGTGATAGGAATACGGGATTAGTGTAGGATTAGTATAAATGGGTGGTTGATAGTCGGCACAGACACGTTTGGCCGAAGGGCCTTTTTCAGTGCTGTATCTCTAAACGAAACTAAATACTGACACCTAGTAACACAAACAAACACACACTGACACCCTGTAACATAGAGATACACTGATACACAGTAACAAAGACATACACTGACACACTGACACCCACTGTCACCAAGTAACAAAGACATACGCTGACACCCAGTAACAAAGACATACACTGACGCCGAGTCACAAAGACATACACTGATAACCAGTAACACAGACACACACTTACACCAAGTATCAACGACATACACTGACACCAAGTAACAAAGACATACTCTTACACTAAGTAACAAAGGAACACACTTACACCAAGTAACAAAGACACACACTTACACCATATAACACAGACATACACTGACACCAGGTAACAAAGACAGACAATTCCACCAAGTAACAAAGACATACACCTCCACCAAGTATGTTGACATACACTGACACCAAGTAAGAAAGACATACACTGATACCCAGTAACACAGACACACACTTACACAAAGTAACAAAGACATACAATGACACCAATTCACAAAGACACACACTGACACCCAGTAACAAAGACATACACTGACACCGAGTCACAAAGACATACACTGATAACCAGTAACACAGACATACACTTGCACCAAGTAACACAGACATACTCTGACACCAAGGAACAAAGACATACAATTACACCAAGTAACAAAGACACACACTTACATCAAGTATCACAGACACACACTTACACCAAGTAACAAAGACATACACTGATACCCAGTAACACAGACACACACCGGGCTGCACATTGGCACAGTGGTTATCAGCCTCACAGCTCCAGGGACCCGGGCTCGATTCTGGGTACTGCCTGTGCGGAGTTTGCAAGTTCTCCCTGTGTCTGCGTGAGTTTCCTCCGGGTGCTCCGGTTTCCTCCCACATGCCAAAGACTTGCAGGTTGATAGGTTAATTGGCCATCATATATTGCCCCTAGTATAGGTAGGTGGTAGGGAAATATATAGGGATAGGTGGGGATGTGATAGAAATACGGGATTAGTGTAGGATTAGTATAAATGGGTGGTTGATGGTCGGCACATACTCGGTGGGCCGAAGGGCCTGTTTAAGTGCTGTATCTATAAACTAAGCTAAATACTGACAGCTAGTGTCACAGACACACACTGACAGCCAGTAACACAAACAAACACACACTGACACCCATTAACACAGAGAACCACTGATACACAGTAACAAAGACATACACTGATACCCAGTAACACAGACACACACCGGGCTGCACATTGGCACAGTGGTTATCAGCCTCACAGCTCCAGCGACCCGGGCTCGATTCTGGGTACTGCCTGTGCGGAGTTTGCAAGTTCTCCCTGTTCTGCGTGAGTTTCCTCCGGGTGTGCCGGTTTCCTCCCACATGCCAAATACTTGCAGGTTGATAGGTTAATTGGCCATTATAAATTGACCCTAGTATAGGTAGGTGGTAGGGAAATATATAGGGACAGGTGGGGATGTGATAGGAATACGGGATTAGTGTAGGATTAGTATAAATGGGTGGTTGATAGTCGGCACAGACACGTTTGGCCGAAGGGCCTGTTTCAGTGCTGTATCTCTAAACGAAACTAAATACTGACACCTAGTAACACAAACAAACACACACTGACACCCTGTAACATAGAGATACACTGATACACAGTAACAAAGACATACACTGACACACTGACACCCACTGTCACCAAGTAACAAAGACATACACTGACACCCAGTAACAAAGACATACACTGACACCGAGTCACAAAGACATACACTGATAACCAGTAACACAGACACACACTTACACCAAGTATCAACGACATACACTGACACCAAGTAACAAAGACATACTCTTACACTAAGTAACAAAGGAACACACTTACACCAAGTAACAAAGACACACACTTACACCATATAACACAGACATACACTGACACCAGGTAACAAAGACAGACAATTCCACCAAGTAACAAAGACATACACCTCCACCAAGTATGTTGACATACACTGACACCAAGTAAGAAAGACATACACTGATACCCAGTAACACAGACACACACTTACACAAAGTAACAAAGACATACAATGACACCAATTCACAAAGACACACACTGACACCCAGTAACAAAGACATACACTGACACCAAGTCACAAAGACATACACTGATACCCAGTATCACAGACACACGCTTTCACCAAGTAACACAGACATGCACTGATACCCAGCAACACAGACACACACTTACACCAAGTAACACAGACATACACTGACAACAAGTAACAAAGACATACACTGATACCCAGTAACACAGACACACACTTACACCAAGTAACAAAGACATACACTGACACCAAGTCACAAAGACACACACATACAAACAGTAACAAAGACATACACTGACACCAAGTATTTTGACATCCACTGACACCAAGTAATAAAGACATACACTGATACCCAGTAACACAGACACACACTTACACCAAGTAACAAAGACATGCACTGACACCAAGTCACAAAGACACACACTGACATCCAGTAACAAAGACATACACTGACACAAATTCACAAAGACATACACTGATACCCAGTAACAAAGACACACACTTACACCAAGTAACACAGTCATACACTGACACCAAGTAACAAAGACATACACTGATACCCACTAACACAGACACACACTTACACCAAGTAAAAAAGACATACACTGACACCAAGTAACAAAGACATAAACTGACACCCAGTAACACAGACACACACGGACACCAAGTAAAAAAGACAGACACTCATACCCAGTAACACAGACACACACTTACACCAAGTAACAAAGATATACACTGACACCAAGTAACAAAGATATAAACTGACACCCAGTAACACAGACACACACGGACACCAAGTAACAAAGACTCACACTTACACCTAGTAACACAGACACACACTGACACCCAGTAACACAGACACACACTTACACCAGTAACAAAGTCATACACTGACACCAAGTAACAAAGATATACACTTACACCAAGTAACAAAGACATACACTGACACCAAGTAACAAAGACATACACTGATACCCAGTAACACAGACACACACTTACACCAAGTAACAAAGACATACACTGATACCCAGTAACACAGACACACACTTACACCAAGTAACACAGACATACACTGACAAAAATTAACAAAGACATACACTGATACCCAGTAACACAGGCACACAATGGGTGGGGGGGGGGGGGAGGGGGGCGCGGTGGGGCACATTGGTGCAGTGGTTCGCACCGCATCCTCACAGCTCCAGGGACCCGGGTTCGATTCTGGGCACTGCCTGTGCGGAGTTTGCAAGTTCTCCCTGTGTCTGCGTGAGTTTCCTCCGGGTGCTCCGGTTTCCTCCCACATGCCAAAGACTTGCAGGTTGATAGGTTAATTGGCCATCATAAATTGCCCCTAGTATAGGTAGGTGGTAGGGAAATATATAGGGACAGGTGGGGATGTGATAGAAATACGGGATTAGTGTAGGATTAGTATAAATGGGTGGTTGATGGTCGGCACAGACTCGGTGGGCCGAAGGGCCTGTTTAAGTGCTGTATCTCTAAACTAAACTAAATACTGACACCTAGTGTCACAGACACACACTGACAGCCAGTAACACAAACAAACACACACTGACACCCTGTAACACAGAGAACACTGATACACAGTAACAAAGACATATACTGACACCAAGTAACACAGACACACACTGACACCCAGTAACAAAGACATAAACTGACACCAAGTAACAAAGACATACATTGATACCAAGTAACAAAGACATACACTGATACCCAGTAACACAGACACACACTGACACAAAGTAACAAAGACAGACAATTACACCAAGTAACAAAGACATACACTTACACCAAGTAACACAGACACACAATGACGCCCAGTAACACAGACACACACTTACACCAAGTAACAAAGACATACACTGACACCAAGTAACAAAGACATACTCTTACACCAAGTAACAAAGACATACACTTACACCAAGTAACACAGACACACAATGACACCCAGTAACACAGACACACACTTACACCAAGTAACAAAGACATACACTGACACCAAGTAACAAAGACATACTCTAACACCAAGTAACAAAGACATACTCTGACAAGAATTAACAAAGACAAACACTGATACCCAGTAACAGACACACACTTACACCAAGTAACAAAGACTTACACTGATACCCAGTAACACAGACACACACTTACACCAAGTAACACAGACATACACTGACAAAAATTAACAAAGACATACACTGATACCCAGTAACACAGGCACACAATGGGTGGGGGGGGGGGGGGGGAGGGGGGCGCGGTGGGGCATATTGGTGCAGTGGTTCGCACCGCATCCTCACAGCTCCAGGGACCCTGGTTCGATTCTGGGCACTTCCTGTGCGGAGTTTGCAAGTTCTCCCTGTGTCTGCGTGAGTTTCCTCCGGGTGCTCCGGTTTCCTCCCACATGCCAAAGACCTGCAGGTTGATAGGTTAATTGGCCATCATAAATTGCCCCTAGTATAGGTAGGTGGTAGGGAAATATATAGGGACAGGTGGGGATGTGATAGAAATACGGGATTAGTGTAGGATTAGTATAAATGGGTGGTTGATGGTCGGCACATACTCGGTGGGCCGAAGGGCCTGTTTAAGTGCTGTATCTCTAAACTAAACTAAATACTGACACCTAGTGTCACAGACACACACTGACAGCCAGTAACACAAACAAACACACACTGACACCCTGTAACACAGAGAACACTGATACACAGTAACAAAGACATACACTGACACCAAGTAACACAGACACACACTGAAACCCAGTAATAAAGACATACACTGACACCAAGTAACAAAGACATACATTGATACCAAGTAACAAAGACATGCACTGATACCCAGTAACACAGACACACACTGACACAAAGTAACAAAGACAGACAATTACACCAAGTAACAAAGACATACACTTACACCAAAAATTTCGACATACACTGACACCAAGTAACAAAGACATACACTGATACCCAGTAACACAGACACACACTTACACCCAGTAACACAGACACACACTTATACCAAGTAACAAAGACATACACTGACACCAAATAACAAAGACATACACTTACACCATGTAGCAAAGACATACACTGACACCAAGTCACAAAGACATACATAGATACCCAGTAACACAGACACGCACTTACACCATGTAACAAAGACATACACTGACACCAGGTAACAAAGACATACACTGACACCCAGTAACACAGACACACACGGACACCAAGTAACACAGACACACACTGACACACAGTAACACAGACAAACACTTACACCAAGTAACGAAGACATACACTGACACCAAGTGACAAAGACATACACTTACACCAAGTAACAAAGACATACACTGACACCAAGTAACAAAGACATACAATTAGAATTAGAACATTACAGCGCAGTACAGGCCCTTCGGCCCTCGATGTTGCGCCGACCTGTGAAACCACCTGACCTACACTATTCCATTTTCATTCATGTGTCTATCCAATGTCCACTTAAATGCCCTTAAATTTGGCCAATCTACTACTGCTGCAGGGAGGGCGTTCCACACCCTTACTACTCTCTGAGTAAAGAAACTACCTCTCACATCTTTCCTATATCTATCACCCCTCAACTTGAAGCTATGTCCACTCGTGTTTGCCATCACCATCGGAGGAAAAAGACGCTCACTATCCACCCTATCTAACCCTCTGATTATCTTATATGTCTCTATTAAGTCACCTCTCCTCCTCCTTCTCTCCAACGAAAACAACCTCAAGTCCCTCAGCCTTTCCTCGTAAGGCCTTCCCTCCATACCAGGCAACATCCTAGTAAATCTCCTCTGCACCCTTTCCATAGCTTCCACATCCTTCCTATAATGCGGTGACCAGAACTGCACGCAGTACTCCAGGTGCGGCCGCACCAGAGCTTTGTACAGCTGCAGCATGACCTCGTGGCTCCGAAACTTGATCCCCCTACTAATAAAAGGTAACACACCATATGCCTTCTTCACAGCCCTATTAACCTGGTTAGCAACCTTCAGGGATTTATGCACCTGGACTCCAAGATCTCTCTGTTCATCTACGCTACCAATAATCTTCCCATTAGCCCAGTACTCTGCATTCCTGTTACTCCTTCCAAAGTGAATCACCTCACACTTTTCCGCATTAAACTCCATTTGCCATCTCTCAGCCCAGCTCTGCAGCCTATCTATGTTTCTCTGTACCCGACAATATCCTTCGGCACTATCCACAACTCCACCGACCTTAGTGTCATCTGCAAATTTACTAACCCACCCTTCTACACACTCTTCCAGGTCATTTTTAAAAATGACAAACAGCAGTGGCCCCAAAACAGATCCTTGCGGTACACCACTAGTAACTAAACTCCAGGATGAACATTTGCCATCAACCACCACCCTCTGTCTTCTTTCAGCTAGCCAATTTCTGATCCAAAGCTCTAAATCGCCTTCAACCGCATACTTTCGTATTTTCTGCAATAGCCTACCGTGGGGAACCTTATCAAACGCCTTACTGAAATCCATATACACCACATCCACTGCTTTACCCTCATCCACCTGTTTGGTCACCTTCTCGAAAAACTCAATAAGGTTTGTGAGGCACGACCTACCCGTCACAAAACCGTGCTGACTATCTCTAATGTACTTATTCTTTTCAAGATGATTATAAATCCTGTCTCTTATAACCTTTTCCAACATTTTACCCACAACCGAAGTAAGGCTCACAGGTCTATAATTACCAGGGCTGTCTCTACTCCCGTTCTTGAACAAGGGGACAACATTTGCAATCCTCCAGTCTTCCGGCACTATTCCTGTCGACAATGACGACATAAAGATCAAGGACAAAGGCTCTACAATCTCCTCCCTAGCTTCCCAGAGAATCCTAGGATAAATCCCATCTGGACCAGGGGACTTATCTATTTTCACACTTTCCAAAATTGCTAACACCTCCTCCTTGTGAACCTCAATCCCATCTAGCCTCGTAGCCTGAATCTCAGTATTCTCAACAACATTTTCTTTCTCTACTGTAAATACTGACGCAAAATATTCATTTAACACTTCCCCTATCTCCTCTGATTCCACACACAACTTCCCACTACTATCCTTAATTGGCCGTAATCTAACTCTAGTCATTCTTTTATTCCTGATATACCTATAGAAAGCCTTAGGGGTTTCCCTGATCCGAGCCACCAATGACTTCTCGTGTCCTCTCCTTGCTCTTCTTATCTCTCCCTTTAGATCCTTCCTGGCTAGCTTGTAGCTCTCAAGCGCCCTAACTGAGCCTTCACGTCTCGTCCTAACATAAGCCTTCTTCTTCCTCTTGACAAGCGCTTCAACTTCTTTAGTAAACCACGGCTCCCTCGCACGACAACTTCCTCCCTGCCTCACAGGTACATACTTATCAAGGACACGCAGTAGCTGTTCCTTGAATAAGCTCCACATTTCGATTGTTCCCATCCCCTGCAGTTTCCTTCCCCATCCTACGCATCCTAAATCTTGCCTAATCGCATCATAATTTCCTTTCCCCCAGTTATAATTCTTGCCCTGCGGTATATACCTGTCCCTGCCCATCGCTAAGGTCAACCTAACCGAATTGTGATCACTATCACCAAAGTGCTCACCTCCATCTAAATCTAACACCTGGCCGGGTTCATTTCCCAGTACCAAATCCAATGTGGCATCGCCCCTGGTTGGCCTGTCTACATACTGTGTCAGAAAACCCTCCTGCACACACTGGACAACAACTGACCCATCTAAAGTACTCGAACTATTGTATTTCCAGTCGATATTTGGAAAGTTAAAGTCCCCCATAACAACTACCCTGTTACTCTCGCCCCTGTCGAGAATCATCTTCGCTATCCTTTCCTCTACATCTCTGAAACTATTCGGAGGTCTATAAAAGACTCCCAACAGGGTAACCTCACCTCTCCTGTTTCTAACCTCAGCCCATACTACCTCAGTAGATGAATCCTCAAACGTCCTTTCTGTCGCTGTAATACTCTCCTTGATTAACAATGCCACATACCTCCCCCCCACTCTTTTACCATCTTCTCTGTTCTTACTGAAACATCTAAATCCTGGAATCTGCAACATCCATTCCTGCCCCTGCTCTACCCATGTCTCCGAAATGGCCACTACATCGAGATCCCAGGTACCAACCCATGCTGCAAGCTCACCCACCTTATTCCGGATGCTCCTGGCGTTGAAATAGGCACACTTTAAACCAGGTTCTTGCTTGCCAGTGCCCTCTTGCGTCCTTGTAACCATATCCCTGACCTCACTACTCTCAACATCCTGTACACTGGCACTACAATTTAGGTTCCCATTCCCCTGCTGAATTAGTTTAAACCCCCAAGAAGAGCACTAGCAAACCTCCCCCCCCAGGATATTGGTACCCCTCTGGTTCAGGTGAAGACCATCCTGTTTGTAGAGGTCCCACCTACCCCAGAACGAGCTCCAATTATCCAGGAAACCAAAACCCTCCGTCCTGCACCATCCCTGCAGCCACGTGTTCAACTCATCTCTCTCCCTATTCCTCGCTTCGCTATCACGTGGCACGGGCAACAACCCAGAGATAACAACTCTGTTTGTTCTCGCTCTAAGCTTCCACCCTAGCTCCCGAAATTTCTGTCTTAAATCCCCATCTCTCTTCCTACCTATGTCCTTTGTGCCTATGTGGACCACGACTTGGGGCTGCTCCCCCTCCCCATTAAGGATCCCAAAAACACGATCCGAGACATCACGAACCCTGGCACCTGGGAGGCAACATACCAACCGTGAGTCTCTCTCGTTCCCACAGAACCTCCTATCTGTTCCCCTAACTATGGAGTCCCCAATGACTAATGTTCTGCTCCTCTTCCCCCTTCCCTTCTGAGCAACAGGGACAGACTCTGTGCCAGATATCTGTACCCCATTGCTTACCCCTGGTAAGTCGTCCCCCGCAACAGTATCCAAAACGGTATACCTGTTTTTGAGGGAAACGGCCACAGGGGATCCCTGCACTGCCTGCTGGTTCCCTCTCCTTCCCCTGACGGTAACCCATCTACCTACTTCTTTTACCTGAACTGTGACTACCTCCCCATAACTCCTCTCAATAACCTCCTCCGCCACCCGAATGATCTGAAGTTCATCCAGCTCCAGCTCCAGTTCCCGAACGCGGTTCTCGAGGAGCTGGAGTTGGGTGCACTTCCCACAGATGTAGTCAGCAGGGACACTCTTGGCGACCCTTACCTCCCACATTCTGCAGGAGGAACATACAACTGCCTTAACCTCCATTCCCACTATTCCAAATTCCCAACAAATCTACTGATAAAACAAAAAAAAAAATCAAAACTTGTTAGGTTAGCAATCCAACAGACAGAATTTCCTAAATAAAAAGCTTACCTTATCAACACACCAGAGTCCTTTTTTTTTGGTTAGAGGAGGAGGGTGGGGTGGGGGGGGGGGGCACATTGGCGCAGTGGTTAGCACCGCAGCCTCACAGCTCCAGGGACCCGGGTTCGATTCTGGGAACTGCCTGTGCGGATTTGCAATTTCTCCCTGTGTCTGCGTGGGTTTCCTCCGGGTGCTCCGGTTTCCTCCCACATGCCAAAGACTTGCAGGTTGATAGGTTAATTGGTCATCATAAATTGCCCCTAGTATAGGTAGGTGATAGGGGAATATATAGGGATAGGTGGGGATGTGATAGGAATACGGGATTAGTGTAGGATTAGTATAAATGGGTGGTTAATGGTCGGCACAGACTCGGTGGGCCGAAGGGCCTGTTTAAGTGCTGCATCTCTAAATTAAACTAAATACTGACACCTAGTGTCACTGACACCCAGTAACACAAACAAACACACAGTGACAACCAGTAACACAGAGAAACACTGATACACAGCAACAAAGACATACACTGACACCAAGTAACACAGACACACACTGACACCCAGTAACAAAGACATACACTGATACCAAGTCACAAAGACATACACTGATACCCAGTAACACAGCCACACACTTACACCAAGTAACAAAGACATAAACTGACACCAAGTAACAAAGACACACACTTACACCAAGTAACACAGACATACACTGACACCAAGTAACAAAGACATACACTGATACCCAGTAACACAGGCACACACTTAGACCAAGTAACAAAGACATACACTGACACCAAGTCACAAAGACAGACACTGACACCCAGTAACAAAGACACACACTTACACCAAGTAACACAGACATACACTGACACCAAGTAACAAAGACATACACTGACACGAAGTAACACGGACACACACTGACACCCAGTAACAAAGACAGACACTGATACCAAGTCACAAAGACATACACTGATACCCAGTAACACAGACACACACTTACACCAAGTAACAAAGACATACACTGACACCAAGTAACACAGACACACTCTGACACCCAGTAACAAAGACATACACTGATACCAAGTCACAAAGATATACACTGATACCCAGTAACACAAACAAACACACACTGACACCCAGTAACAGAGAGAAACACTGATATGCAATAACAATGACATTCACTGACAACAAGTAACACAGACACACACTGACACCCAGTAACAAAGACATACACTGATACCAAGTCACAAAGACATACACTGATACCCAGTAACACAAACAAACACTCACTGACACCCAGTAACACAGAGAAACACTGATACACAGTAACAATGACATACACGGACACCAAGTAACACAGACACACACTGACACCCAGTAAAAAAGCCATAGACTGACATCAAGTCACAAAGACAGACACTGATACCAAGTCACAAAGACATACACTGACACCCAGTAACACAGACACACACTGACACCAAGTAACAAAGACATACACTGACACCAAGTAACAAAGACATACACTGACACCAAGTAACAAAGACAGACAATTACACCAAGTAACAAAGACATACACTTACACCAAGTATTTTGACATAAACTGACACCAAGTAACAAAGACATACACTGATACCCAGTAACACAGACACACACGTACACCAAGTAACAAAGACATACACTGACACCAAGTCACAAAGACACACACTGACACCCAGTAACAAAGTCATATACTGACACCAAGTCACAAAGACATACACTGATACCGAGTAACACAGACACACACTTACACCAAGTAACAAAGACATACATTGAAACCAAGTAAAAAAGACATGCACTGATACCCAGTAACACAGAAACACACTTACACCAAGTAACAAAGACAAACACTGCTGCACAGTAACACAGACACACACTTACACCAAGTAACAAAGACATACACTGACACCCGGTAACAAAGACATACACTGACACCAAGTAAAAAAGACATGCACTGATACCCAGTAACACAGACACACACTTACACCAAGTAACAAAGACATACACTGATACCGAGTAACACAGACACACACTTACACCAAGTAACACAGACATACACTGAAACCAAGTAAAAAAGACATGCAATGATACCCAGTAACACAGACACACACTTACACCAAGTAACAAAGACAGACACTGCTACCCAGTAACACAGACATACACTGACACCAAGTCACAAAGACACACACTGACACCCAGTAACAAAGACACACACTTACACCAAGTAACACAGACATACACTGACACCAAGTAACAAAGACATACAATGCCACGAAGTAACACAGACACACAGTGACACCCATTAACAAAGACAGACACTGATACCAAGTCACAAAGACATACACTGATACCCAGTAACACAGACACACACTTACACCAAGCAACAAAGACATACACTGACACCAAGTAACACAGACACACTCTGACACCCAGTAACAAAGACATACACTGATACCAAGTCACAAAGACATACGCTGATACCCAGTAACACAAACAAACACACACTGACACCCTGTAACAGAGAGAAACACTGATATGCAGTAACAATGACATACACTGACAACAAGTAACACAGACACACACTGACACCCAGTAACAAAGACATACACTGATACCAAGTCACAAAGACATACACTGATACCCAGTAACACAAACAAACACTCACTGACACCCAGTAACACAGAGAAACACTGATACACAGTAACAATGACATACACTGACACCAAGTAACACAGACACACACTGACACCCAGTAAAAAAGCCATACACTGACACCAAGTCACAAAGACAGACACTGATACCAAGTCACAAAGACATACACTGACAACAAGTAACAAAGACATACACTGACACCAAGTAACAAAGACAGACAATTACACCAAGTAACAAAGACATACACTTACACCAAGTATTTTGACATAAACTGACACCAAGTAACAAAGACATACACTGATACCCAGTAACACAGACACACACGTACACCAAGTAACAAAGACATACACTGACACCAAGTCACAAAGACACACACTGACACCCAGTAACAAAGTCGTACTCTGACACAAAGTCACAAAGACATACACTGATACCGAGTAACACAGACACACACTTACACCAAGTAACACAGACATACACTGAAACCAAGTAAAAAAGACATGCACTGATACCCAGTGACACAGACACACACTTACACCAAGTAACAAAGACAGACACTGCTACCCAGTAACACAGACACACACTTACACCAAGTAACAAAGACATACACTGACACCCGGTAACAAAGACATACACTGACACCCAGTAACACAGACACACACGGACACCAAGCAACAAAGACACACACTTACACCAAGAAACACAGACACACACTGACACCCAGTAACACAAACAAACACACTGACACCAAGTAACACAGACATACACTGACACCAAGTAACAAAGACATACACTGACACCCAGTAACACAGATACACACTGGGCGGCACCCTGGCGCAGTGGTTAGCACTGCAGCCTCACAGCTCCAGGGACGCTGGTTCTATTCTGGGTACTGCCTGTGCGGAGTTTGCAAGTTCTCCCTGTGTCTGCGTGGGTTTCCTCCGGGTGCTCCGGTTTCCTCCCACATGCCAAAGACTTGCAGGTTGATAGGTTAATTGGCCATCATAAATTGCCCCTAGTTTAGGTAGGTGGTAGGGGAATATATACGGATCGGTGGGGATGTGATAGGAATGCGGGATTAGTGTAGGATTAGTATAAATTGGTGGTTGATGGTCGGCACAGACTCGGTTAGCCGAAGGGACTGTTTAAGTGCTGTATGTCTAAACTAAACTAAATACTGACACCTCGTGTCACTGACACCCAGTAACACAAACAAACACACACTGACACCCAGTCACAAAGAGATACACTGACACCAAGTAACACAGACACACACTGACACCCAGTAACAAAGACATACACTGATACCAAGTCACAAAGACATACACTGATACCCAGTAACACAAACAAACACTCACTGACACCCAGTAACACAGAGAAACACTGATACACAGTAACAATGACATACACTGACACCAAGTAACACAGACACACACTGGCACCCAGTAAAAAAGACATACACTGACACCAAGTCACAAAGACAGACACTGATACCAAGTCACAAAGACATACACTGATACCCAGTAACACAGACACATACTGACACCAAGTAACAAAGACATACACTGACACCAAGTAACAAAGACATACACTGAAACCAACTAACAAAGACAGACAATTACACCAAGTAACAAAGACATACAATTACACCAAGTATTTTGACATACACTGACACCAAGTAACAAAGACATTCACTGACACCAAGTAACAAAGACACACACTTACACCAAGTAACAAAGACAGACAATTACACCAAGTAACAAAGACATACACTTACACCAAGTACTTTGACATACACTGACACCAAGTAACAAAGACATACACTGATACCCAGTAACACAGACACACACTTACACCAAGTAACAAAGACATACACTGACACCAAGTCACAAAGACACACACTGCCACCCAGTAACAAAGACATACAATGACACCAAGTCACAAAGACATACACTGATACCCAGTAACACAGACACACACTTACACCAAGCAACACAGACATACACTGACACCCAGTAACACAGACACACACTTACACCAAGTAACAAAGACATACACTGAAACCCAGTAACAAAGACATACACTGATACCCAGTAACACAGACACACACTGACACCAAGTAACAAAGACATACACTGACACCAAGTAACAAAGACACACACTTGCACCAAGTAACAAAGACAGACAATTACACCAAGTAACAAAGACATACACTTACACCAAGTATTTTGACATACACTGACACCAAGCAACAAAGACATACACTGATACCCAGTAACACAGACACACACTTACACCAAGTAACAAAGACATACACTTACACCAAGTCACAAAGACACACACTGACACCCAGTAACAAAGACATACAATGACACCAAGTCACAAAGACATACACTGATACCCAGTATCACAGACACACACTTACACCAAGTAACACAAACATACACTGACACCCAGTAACACAGATACACATTTACACCAAGTAACAAAGACATACACTAACACCCAGTAACAAAGACATACAATGACACCAAGTCACAAAGACACACACTGACACCCAGTAACAAAGACATACAATGACACCAAGTCACAAAGACATACACTGATACCCAGTAACACAGACACAGACTTTCACCAAGTAACACAGACATGCACTGACGCCCAGTAACACAGAGACACACTTACACCAAGTAACAAAGTCATACACTGACACCCAGTAACAAAGACATACACTGATACCCAGTAACACATGCACACACTGACACCAAGTAACAAAGACAGACAATTACACCAAGTAACAAAGACATTCACTTACACCAAGTATTTTGACATACACTGACACCAAGTAACAAAGACATCCACTGATACCCAGTAACACAGACACACACTTACACCAAGTAACAAAGACATACACTGACACCAAGTCACAAAGACACACACTGACACCCAGTAACAAAGACATACAATGACACAAAGTCACAAAGACATACACTGATACCCAGTAACACAGACACACAATTACACCAAGTAACACAGACATACACTGACACCCAGTAACACAGACACACACTTACATTAAGTAACAAAGACATACACTGACACCCAGTAACAAAGACATACACTTACACCAAGTATTTTGACATACACTGACACCAAGTAACAAAGACATAAACTGATACCCAGTAACATAGACACACACTTACACCAAGTAACAAAGACATACACTGACACCAAGTCACAAAGACACACACTGATACCCAGTAACACAGGTACACACTGGGTGGGGGGCACATTGGCGCAGTGGTTAGCAACGCAGTCCCACAGCTCCAGGGACCCGGGTTCGATTCTGGGTACTGCCTGTGCGGAGTTTGCAAGTTCTCCTGTGTCGGCTTGGGTTTCCTCCGGGTGCTCCGGTTTCCTCCCATATGCCAAAGACTTGCAGGTTTATCGTTGAACTGGCCATCATAAATTGCCCCTAATATCGGTAGGTGGTAGGAAAATATATAGGGATAGGTGGGGATGTGATAGAAATATGGGATTAATGTAGGAGTAGTATAAATGAGTGGTAGATGGTCGGCACAGACTCGGTGAGCCGAAGGGCCTGTTTAAGTGCTGTATCTCTAAACTAAACTAAATACTGACACCTAGTGTCACTGAAACCCAGTAACACAAACAAACACACACTGACACCCAGTCACACAGAGAAACACTGATACACTGACACCAAGTAACACAGACACACACTGACACCCAGTAACACAGAGAAACACTGATACACAGTAACAGTGACATACACTGACACCAAGTAACACAGACACACACTGGCACCCAGTAAAAAAGACATACACTGACACCAAGTCACAAAGACAGACACTGATACCAAGTCACAAAGACATACACTGATACCCAGTAACACAGACACACACTGACAGCAAATAACAAAGACATACACTGACACCAAGTAACAAAGACATACACTGAAACCAACGAACAAAGACAGACAATTACACCAAGTTACAAAGACATACAATTACACCAAGTATTTTGACATACACTGACACCAAGTAACAAAGACACACACTGACACCAAGTAACACAGACATACACTGACACCAAGTAACAAAGACATGCACTGATACCCAGTAACACAGACACACACTTACAGCAAGTAACAAAGACATACACTGACACCCAGTAACAAAGAAACACACTTACACCAAGTAACACAGACACACACTGACACCCAGTAACACAAACAAACACACTGACACCAAGTAACAAAGACACACACTGATTCCCAGTAACGCAGGCACACACTGGTGGGGGGTGGGGGCACATTGCCGCAGTGGTTAGCACCGCAGTCTCACAGCTCCAGGGACCCGGGTTCGATTCTGGGTACTGCCTGTGCGGAGTTTGCAAGTTCTCCTGTGTCTGCGTGGGTTTCCTTCGGGTGCTCCGGTCTCCTCCCAAATGCCAAAGACTTGCAGGTTGATAGGTTAATGGGCCATCATAAATTGCCCGTAGTATAGGTAGGTGGTAGGGAAATCTTTAGGGACAGGTGGGGATGTGATAGGAATACGGGATTAGTGTCGGATTAGTATAAATGGGTGGTTGATGGTCGGCACAGACTCGGTGAGCCGAAGGGCCTGTTTAATTGCTGTATCTCTAAACTAAACTAAATACTGACACCTAGTGTCACTGACACCCATTAACACAAACAAACACACACTGACACCCAGTCACACAGAGAAACACTGATACACTGACACACAGACACACACTGACACCCAGTAACAAAGACATACACTGATACCAATTCACAAAGTCATACACTGATACCCAGTAACACAAACAAACACTCACTGACACCCAGTAACACAGAGAAACTCTGATACACAGGAACAATGTCATACACTGACACCAAGTAACACAGACAGACACTGGCACCCAGTAAAAAAGACATACACTGACACCAAGTCACAAAGACAGACACTGATACAAAGTCACAAAGACATACACTGATACCCAGTAACACAGACACAGACTGACACCAAGTAACAAAGACATACACTGACACCAAGTAACAAAGACATACACTGACACCAACTAACAAAGACAGACAATTACACCAAGTAACAAAGACATACAATTACACCAAGTATTTTGACATACACTGACACCAAGTCACAAAGACATGCACTGATACCCATTAACACAGACACACACTTACATCAAGTAACAAAGACAGACACTGCTACCCAGTAACACAGACACACACGGACACCAAGTAACAAAGACACACACTTACACCAAGTAACACAGACACACACTGACACCCAGTAACACAAACAAACACACACTGACACCCAGTAGAATTAGAATTAGAACATTACAGCGCAGTACAGGCCCTTTTGCCCTCGATGTTGCGCCGACCTGTGAAACCATCTGACCTACACTATTCCATTTTCTTCCATGTGTCTATCCAATGTCCACTTAAATGCCCTTAAAGTTGGCGAATCTACTACTGCTGCAGGCAGGGCGTTCCACGCCCTTACTACTCTCTGAGTAAAGAAACTATCTCTCACATCTGTTCTATATCTATCACCCCTCAACTTGAACCTATGTCCCCTCGTGTTTGCCATCACCATCCGAGGAAAAAGACGCTCACTATCCACCCTATCTAACCCACTGATTATCTTATATGTCTCTATTAAGTCACCTCTCCTCCTCCTTCTCTCCAACGAAAACAACCTCAAGTCCCTCAGCCTTTCCTCGCATGACCTTCCCTCCATACCAGGCAACATCCTAGTAAATCTCCTCTGCACCCTTTCCATAGCTTCCACATCCTTCCTATAATGTGGTGACCAGAACTGCACGCAATACTCCAGGTGCGGTCTCACCAGAGTTTTGTACAGCTGCAGCATGACCTCTTGGCTCCGAAACTCGATCCCCCTACTAATAAATGCTAACACACCATATGCCTTCTTAACAGCCCTATTAACCTGGTTAGCAACCTTCAGGGATTTATGCACCTGGACACCAAGATCTCTCTGTTCATCTACACTACCAAGAATCTTCCCATTTGCCCAGTACTCTGCATTCCTGTTACTCCTTCCAAAGTGAATCACCTCACACTTTTCCGCATTAAACTCCATTTGCCAACTCTCAGCCCAGTTCTGCAGCCTATCTATGTCTCTCTGTACCCTACAACATCCTTCGGCACTGTCCACAACTCCACCGACCTTAGTGTCATCTGCAAATTTACTAACCCACCCTTCTACACCCTCTTCCAGGACATTTATAAAATGACAAACAGCAGTGGCCCCAAAACAGATCCTTGCGGTACACCACTAGTAACTAAACTCCAGGATGAACATTTGCCATCAACCACCACCCTCTGTCTTCTTTCAGCTAGCCAATTTCTGATCCAAAGCTCTAAATCGCCTTCAACCCCATACTTCCGTATTTTCTGCAATAGCCTACCGTGGGGAACCTTATCAAACGCCTTACTGAAATTCATATTCACCACATCCACTGCTTTACCCTCATCCACCTGTTTGGTCACCTTCTCGAAAAACTCAATAAGGTTTGTGAGGCACGATCTACCCGTCACAAAACCGCCCTGACTATCTCTAATCTACTTATTCTTTTCAAGATGATTATAAATCCTGTCTCTTATAAACTTTTCCAACATTTTACCCACAACCGAAGTAAGGCTCACAGGTCTATAATTACCAGGGCTGTCTCTACTCCCCTTCTTGAACAAGGGGACAACATCTGCAATCCTCCAGTCTTCCGGCACTATTCCTTTCGACAATGACGACATAAAGATCAAGGACAAAGGCTCTGCAATCTCCTCCCTAGCTTCCCAGAGAATCCTAGGATAAATCCCATCTGGCCCAGGGGGCTTATCTCTTTTCACACTTTCCAAAATTGCTAACAGATCCTCCTTGTGAGCCTCAATCCCATCTAGCCTCGTAGCCTGAATCGAAGTATTCTCAACAACATTTTCTTTCTCTACTGTAAATACTGACGCAAAATATTCATTTAACACTTCCCCTATCTCCTCTGATTCCACACACAACTTCCCACGACTATCCTTGATTGGCCCTAATCTAACTCTAGTCATTCTTTTATTCCTGATATATGTATATCACAGAGAAACATTGATGCACAGTAACAAAGACATACACTGACACCAAGTAACACAGACACAAACTGACACCCAGTAAAAAAGACATACACTGACACCAAGTCACAAAGACATACACTGACACCAAGTCAAAAAGACATACACTGATGCCCAGTAAGACAGACACATTCTGACACCAAGTAACAAAGACATACACTGACACCAAGTAACAAAGACATACACTTACACCACGTAACAAAGACACACACTTACACCAAGTAGCACAGACATACACTGACACCAAGTAGCACAGACATACACTGACACCAAGTAACAAAGACAGACAATTACACCAAGTAACAAAGACATACACTTACTCCAGTTATTATGACATACACTGACACCAAGTAACAAAGACATACACTGATACCCAGTAACATAGAGACACAGTTACACCAAGTAACAAAGACACACACTGACACCAAGTCACAAAGACACACACTGACACCCAGTAACAAAGACATACACTGACACCAAGTCACAAAGACATACACTGATACCCAGTAACACAGACACACACACACCAAGGAACACAGACATACACTGACACCAAGTAACAAAGACATGCACTGATACCCAGTAACACAGACACACACTTACACCAAGCAACAAAGACAGACACTGCTACCCAGTAACACAGACACACACGGACACTAAGTAACAAAGACACACACTTCCACCAAGTAACACAGACACACACTAACACCCAGTAACACAAACAAACACACTGACACCAAGTAACACAGACATACACTGATACCCAGTAACACAGGCACACACTGGGTGGGGGGGGGGGGGCACATTGGCGCAGTGGTTAGCACAGTAGCCTCACAGCTCCAGGGACCCAGGTTCTATTCTGGGTACTGCCTGTGCGGAGTTTGCAAGTTCTCCCTGTCTCTGCGTGGGTTTCCTCCGGGTGCTTCGGTTTCCTCCCACATGCCAAAGACTTGCAGGTTGATAGGTTAATTGGCCATCATAAATTGCCCCAAGTATAGGTAGGTGGTAGGGGAATATATAGGGATAGGTGGGGATGTGATAGGAATACGGGATTAGTGTAGGATTAGTATAAATGGGTGGTTAATGGTCGGCACAGACTCGGTGGGCCGAAGGGTCTGTTTAAGTGCTGTATCTCTAAACTAAACTAAATACTGACACCTAGTGTCACAGACACCCAGTTACACAAACAAACACACAGTGACACCCAGTAACACAGAGAAACACTGATACACAGTAACACAGACATACACTGACACCAAGTAACACAGACACACACTGACACTCAGTAACAAAGACGTACACTGATACCATGTCACAAAGACATACACTGATACCCAGTAACACAGCCACACACATACACCAAGTAACAAAGACATAAACTGACACCAAGTAACAAAGACACACACTTACACCAAGTAACACAGACATACACTGACACCAAGTAACAAAGACATACACTGATACCCAGTAACACAAACAAACACTTACACCAAGTAACAAAGACATACACTGACACCAAGTCACAAAGACACACACTGACACCCAGTAACAAAGACATACACTGACACCAAGTCAAAAAGACATACACTGATACCCAGTAACACAGACACACACTTACACCAAGTAACACAGACATACACTGACACCAACTAACAAAGACATACACTAATACCCAGTAACACAGACACACACTTACACCAAGTAACAAAGACATACACTGATACCCATTAACACAGACACACACTTACACCAAGTAACAAAGACATACACTGACACCCAGTAACAAAGACACACACTGACACCCAGTAACAAAGACACACACTTACACCAAGTAACACAGACATACACTGACACCAAGTAACAATGACATACACTGACACGAAGTAACACAGACACACACTGACATCCAGTAACAAAGACATACACTGATACCAAGTCACAAAGACATACACTGATACCCAGTAACACAGACACACACTTACACCAAGTAACAAAGACATACACTGACACCAAGTAACACAGACACACACTGACACCCAGTAACAAAGACATACACTGATACCAAGTCACAAAGACATACTCCGATACCCAGTAACACAAACAAACACACACTGACACCCAGTAACACAGAGAAACACTGATATACAGTAACAATGACATACACTGACAACAAGTAACACAGACACACACTGACACCAAGTAACAAAGACATACACTGATACCAAGTCACAAAGACACACACTGATACCCAGTAACACAAACAAACACTCACTGACACCCAGTAACACAGAGAAACACTGATACACAGTAACAATGATATACACTGACACCAAGTAACACAGACACACACTGACACCCAGTAAAAAAGACATACACTGACACCAAGTCACAAAGACAGACACTGATACCAAGTCACAAAGACATACACTGATACCCAGTCACACAGACACACACTGACACCAAGTAACAAATACATACACTGATACCCAGTAACGCAGGCACACACTGGGGGGGGGGGGGGGGGGCGGGGGTGGGGGGGGGTATGGGGGGCACATCGGCGCTGTGGTTAGCACCGCAGCCTCACAGCTCCAGGGACCCGGGATCGATTCTGGGTACTGCCTGTGCTGAGTTTGCAAGTTCTCCCTGTGTCTGCGTGGGTTTCCTCCGGGTGCTCCGGTTTCCTCCCACATGCCAAAGACTTGCGGGTTGATAGGTTAATTGGCCATCATAAATTGCCCCTAGTATAGGTCGGTGGGAGGGAAATATATAGGGACAGGTGGGGATGTGATAGGAATACGGGATTAGTGTAAGATTAGTATAAATGGGTGGTTGATGGTCGGCACAGACTCGTTGGGCCGAAGGGCCTGTTTAAGTGCTGCATCACTAAACTAAACTAAATACTGACTCCTAGTGTCACTGACACCCAGTAACACAAATAAACACATACTGACACCCAGTAACACAGAGAAACACTGACACACAGTAACAAAGACATACACTGACACCAAGTAAAACAGACACACACTGACACCCAGCAACAAAGACAGACACTGATACCAAGTCACAAAGTCATACACTGATACCCAGTAACACAGCCACACACTTACACCAAGTAACAAAAAGACGTACACTGACACCAAGTAACAAAGACACACACTTACACCAAGTAACACAGACATACACTGACACCAAGTAACAAAGACAAACACTGATACCCAGTAACACAGACACACACTTACACAAAGTAACAAAGACATGCACTGACACCAAGTCACAAAGACACACACTGACACCCAGTAACAAAGACATACACAGACACCAAGTCACAAAGACATACACTGCTACCCAGTAACACAGCCACACACTTACACCAAGTAACACAGACATGCACTGACACCAAGTAACAAAGACATACACTGATACCCAGTAACACAGGCACACACTTACACCACGTAACAAAGACAGACACTGATACCCAGTAACACAGACACACACTTACACCAAGTAACAAAGACATACACTGACACCCAGTAACAGAGAAACACTGATACACAGTAACAAAGACATACACTGACACGAAGTAACACAGACACACACTGACACACAGTAACAAAGACATACACTGATACCAAGTCACAAAGACATACACTGATACCCAGTAACACAAACAAACAAACACTGACACACAGTAACACAGAGAAACACTGATACACATTAACAATGACATGCACTGACACCAAGTAACACAGACACACACTGACACCCAGTAAAAAAGACATACACTGACACCAACTCACAAAGGCATACACTGATACCAAGTCACAAAGACATACACTTACACCAAGTATTTTGACATACACTGACACCAAGTAACAAAGACATACACTGATACCCAGTAACACAGACACACACTTACACCAAGTAACAAAGACATACACTGACACCAAGTCACAAAGACACACACTGATACCCAGTAACACAGACACACACTTGCACCCAGTAACAAAGTCACACAGACACCAAGTCACAAAGACATACTCTGATACCCAGTAACACAGACACACACTTACACCAAGTAACACATGCATACAATGACACCAAGTAACAAAGACATACACTGATACCCAGTAACACAGACACACACTTACACCAAGTAACAAAAAGACGTACACTGACACCAAGTAACAAAGACACACACTTACACCAAGTAACAAAGACATACACTGACACCAAGTAACAAAGACAAACACTGATACCCAGTAACACAGACACACACTTACACAAAGTAACAAAGACATGCACTGACACCAAGTCACAAAGACACACACTGACACCCAGTAACAAAGAGATACACAGACACCAAGTCACAAAGACATACACTGCTACCCAGTAACACAGCCACACACTTACACCAAGTAACACAGACATGCACTGACACCAAGTAACAAAGACATACACTGATACCCAGTAACACAGGCACACACTTACACCACGTAACAAAGACAGACACTGATACCCAGTAACACAGACACACACTTACACCAAGTAACAAAGACATACACTGACACCCAGTAACAGAGAAACACTGATACACAGTAACAAAGACATACACTGACACGAAGTAACACAGACACACACTGACACACAGTAACAAAGACATACACTGATACCAAGTCACAAAGACATACACTGATACCCAGTAACACAAACAAACACACACTGACACACAGTAACACAGAGAAACACTGATACACATTAACAATGACATGCACTGACACCAAGTAACACAGACACACACTGACACCCAGTAAAAAAGACATACACTGACACCAACTCACAAAGGCATACACTGATACCAAGTCACAAAGACATACACTTACACCAAGTATTTTGACATACACTGACACCAAGTAACAAAGACATACACTGATACCCAGTAACACAGACACACACTTACACCAAGTAACAAAGACATACACTGACACCAAGTCACAAAGACACACACTGATACCCAGTAACACAGACACACACTTGCACCCAGTAACAAAGTCACACAGACACCAAGTCACAAAGACATACTCTGATACCCAGTAACACAGACACACACTTACACCAAGTAACACATGCATACAATGACACCAAGTAACAAAGACATACACTGATACCCAGTAACACAGACACACACTTACACCAAGTAACAAAGACAGACACTGACACCCAGTAACACAGATAAACACTGATACACAGTAACAAAGACATACACTGACACGAAGTAACACAGACACACACTGACACCCAGTAACAAAGACATACACTGATACAAAGTCACAAAGACATACACTGATACCCAGTAACACAGACACACACTTACACCAAGTAACAAAGATACACACTGACACCAAGTAACATAGACACACACTGACACCCAGTAACAAAGACATACAATGACACCAAGTCACAAAGACATACACTGATACCAAGTCACAAAGACATACACTGACACCAAGTATTTTGACATACACTGACACCAAGTAACAAAGACATACACTGACACCAAGTAACAAAGACATGCACTGTTACCCAGTAACACAGACACACACTTACACCAAGTAACAAAGACAGACACTGCTACCCAGTAACACAGACACACACTTACACCAAGTAACAAAGACATACACTGACACCCAGTAACAAAGACATACACTGACACCCAGTAACACAGACACACACGGACACCAAGTAACAAAGACACACACTTGCACCAAGTAACACAGACGCACAATGACACCCAGTAACACAAACAAACACACACTGACACCCAGTAACACAGAAAAACACTGATACACAGTAACAAAGACATACACTGACACCAAGTAACGCAGACACACACTGACACCCAGTAACAAAGACATACACTGATACCAAGTCACAAAGTCATACACTGATACCCGGTAACACAGCCACACACTTACAACAAGTAACAAAGACGTACACTGACACCAAGTAACAAAGACACACACTCACACCAAGTAACACAGACATACACTGACACCAAGTAACAAAGACATACACTGATACCCAGTAACACAGACACACACTTACACACAGTAACAAAGACATACACTGAGACCAAGTCACAAAGACACACACTGAAACCCAGTAACAAAGACATACACTGACACCAAGTCACAAAGACATACACTGATACCCAGTAACACAGACACACACTTACACCAAGTAACACAGACATACACTGGCACCAAGTAACAAAGACATACACTGATACCCAGTAACACAGACACACACTTACACCAAGTAGCAAAGAAAGACACTGATACCCAATAACACAGACACACACTTATACCAAGTAACAAAGACATACACTGACACCCAGTAACACAGAGAAACAATGATACACAGTAACAAAGACGTACACTGACACGAAGAAACACAGACACACACTGACACCCAGTAACAAAGACATACACTGATACCAAGTCACAAAGACATACACTGATACCCAGTAACACAGACACACACTTACACCAAGTAACAAAGATACACACTGACACCAAGTAACACGGACACACACTGACACCCAGTAACAAAGACATACACTGATACCAAGTCACAAAGACATACACTGATACCCAGTAACACAAACAAACACACACTGACACACAGTAACACAGAGAAACACTGATACACAGTAACAATGACATACACTGACACCAATTAACACAGACACACACTGACACCCGGTAAAAAAGTCATACACTGACACCAAGTCACAAAGACATACACTGATACCAAGTCACAAAGACATACACTTACACCAAGTATTTTGACATACACTGACACCAAGTAACAAAGACATACACTGATACCCAGTAACACAGACACACACTTACACCAAGTAACAAAGACATACACTGACACCAAGTCACAAAGACACACACTGACACCCAGTAACAAAGTCATACACTGACACCAAGTCACAAAGACAAACACTGATACCCAGTAACACAGACACACACTTACACCAAGTAACACAGACATACACTGACACCAAGTAACAAAGACATGCACTGATACCCAGTAACACAACACACACTTACAACAAGTAACAAAGACAGACACTGCTACCCAGTAACACAGACACACACTTACACCAAGTAACAAAGACATACACTGACACCCAGTAACAAAGACATACACTGACACCCAGTAACACAGACACACACGGACACCAATTAACAAAGACACACACTTACACCAAGTAACACGGACGCACAATGACACCCAGTAACACAAACAAACACACACTGACACCCAGTAAGACAGAAAAACACTGATACACAGTAACAAAGACATACACTGACACCAAGTAACGCAGACACACACTGACACCCAGTAACAAAGACATACACTGATACCAAGTCACAAAGTCATGCACTGATACCCAGTAACACAGACACACACTTACACCAAGTAACAAAGAAAGACACTGATACCCAGTAACACAGACACACACTTATACCAAGTAACAAAGACATACACTGACACCCAGTAACACAGAGAAACAATGATACACAGTAACAAAGACGTACACTGACACGAATAAACACAGACACACACTGACACCCAGTAACAAAGACATACACTGATACCAAGTCACAAAGACATACACTGATACCCAGTAACACAGACACACACTTACACCAAGTAACAAAGATACACACTGACACCAAGTAACACGGACACACACTGACACCCAGTAACAAAGACATACACTGATACCAAGTCACAAAGACATACACTTACACCAAGTAGCAAAGAAAGACACTGATACCCAATAACACAGACACACACTTATACCAAGTAACAAAGACATACACTGACACCCAGTAACACAGAGAAACAATGATACACAGTAACAAAGACGTACACTGACACGAAGAAACACAGACACACACTGACACCCAGTAACAAAGACATACACTGATACCAAGTCACAAAGACATACACTGATACCCAGTAACACAGACACACACTTACACCAAGTAACAAAGATACACACTGACACCAAGTAACACGGACACACACTGACACCCAGTAACAAAGACATACACTGATACCAAGTCACAAAGACATACACTGATACCCAGTAACACAAACAAACACACACTGACACACAGTAACACAGAGAAACACTGATACACAGTAACAATGACATACACTGACACCAATTAACACAGACACACACTGACACCCGGTAAAAAAGTCATACACTGACACCAAGTCACAAAGACATACACTGATACCAAGTCACAAAGACATACACTTACACCAAGTATTTTGACATACACTGACACCAAGTAACAAAGACATACACTGATACCCAGTAACACAGACACACACTTACACCAAGTAACAAAGACATACACTGACACCAAGTCACAAAGACACACACTGACACCCAGTAACAAAGTCATACACTGACACCAAGTCACAAAGACAAACACTGATACCCAGTAACACAGACACACACTTACACCAAGTAACACAGACATACACTGACACCAAGTAACAAAGACATGCACTGATACCCAGTAACACAACACACACTTACAACAAGTAACAAAGACAGACACTGCTACCCAGTAACACAGACACACACTTACACCAAGTAACAAAGACATACACTGACACCCAGTAACAAAGACATACACTGACACCCAGTAACACAGACACACACGGACACCAATTAACAAAGACACACACTTACACCAAGTAACACGGACGCACAATGACACCCAGTAACACAAACAAACACACACTGACACCCAGTAAGACAGAAAAACACTGATACACAGTAACAAAGACATACACTGACACCAAGTAACGCAGACACACACTGACACCCAGTAACAAAGACATACACTGATACCAAGTCACAAAGTCATGCACTGATACCCAGTAACACAGACACACACTTACACCAAGTAACAAAGAAAGACACTGATACCCAGTAACACAGACACACACTTATACCAAGTAACAAAGACATACACTGACACCCAGTAACACAGAGAAACAATGATACACAGTAACAAAGACGTACACTGACACGAATAAACACAGACACACACTGACACCCAGTAACAAAGACATACACTGATACCAAGTCACAAAGACATACACTGATACCCAGTAACACAGACACACACTTACACCAAGTAACAAAGATACACACTGACACCAAGTAACACGGACACACACTGACACCCAGTAACAAAGACATACACTGATACCAAGTCACAAAGACATACACTGATACCCAGTAACACAAACAAACACACACTGACACACAGTAACACAGAGAAACACTGATACACAGTAACAATGACATACACTGACACCAATTAACACAGACACACACTGACACCCAGTAAAAAAGACATACACTGACACCAAGTCACAAAGACATACACTGATACCAAGTCACAAAGACATACACTTACACCAAGTATTTTGACATACACTGACACCAAGTAACAAAGACATACACTGATACCCAGTAACACAGACACACACTTACACCAAGTAACAAAGACATACACTGACACCAAGTCACAAAGACACACACTGACACCCAGTAACAAAGTCATACACTGACACCAAGTCACAAAGACATACACTGATTCCCAGTAACACAGACATACACTTACACCAAGTAACACAGACATACACTGACACCAAGTAACAAAGACATGCACTGATACCCAGTAACACAGACACACACTTACACCAAGTAACAAAGACATACACTGACACCCAGTAACACAGACACACACGGACACCAATTAACAAAGACACACACTTACACCAAGTAACACAGACGCACAATGACACCCAGTAACACAAACAAACACACACTGACACCCAGTAACACAGAAAAACACTGATACACAGTAACAAAGACATACACTGACACCAAGTAACGCAGACACACACTGACACCCAGTAACAAAGACATACACTGATACCAAGTCACAAAGTCATACACCGATACCCAGTAACACAGCCACACACTTACAACAAGTAACAAAGACGTACACTGACACCAAGTAACAAAGAAACACACTTACACCAAGTAACACAGACATACACTGACACCAAGTAACAAAGACATACACTGATACCCAGTAACACAGACACACACTTACACAAAGTAACAAAGACATACACTGAGACCAAGTCACAAAGACACACACTGAAACCCAGTAACAAAGACATACACTGACACCAAGTCACAAAGACATACACTGATACCCAGTAACACAGACACACACTTACACCAAGTAACACAGACATACACTGACACCAAGTAACAAAGACATGCACTGATACCCAGTAACACAGACACACACTTACACAAAGTAACAAAGACATACACTGACACCCAGTAACACAGACACACACGGACACCAAGTAACAAAGACACACACTTACACCAAGTAACACAGACGCACAATGACACCCAGTAACACAAACAAACACACACTGACACCCAGTAACACAGAAAAACACTGATACACAGTAACAAAGACATACACTGACACCAAGTAACGCAGACACACACTGACACCCAGTAACAAAGACATACACTGATACCAAGTCACAAAGTCATACTCCGATACCCAGTAACACAGCCACACACTTACAACAAGTAACAAAGACGTACACTGACACCAAGTAACAAAGAAACACACTTACACCAAGTAACACAGACATACACTGACACCAAGTAACAAAGACATACACTGATACCCAGTAACACAGACACACACTTACACAAAGTAACAAAGACATACACTGAGACCAAGTCACAAAGACACACACTGAAACCCAGTAACAAAGACATACACTGACACCAAGTCACAAAGACATACACTGATACCCAGTAACACAGACACACACTTACACCAAGTAACACAGACATACACTGGCACCAAGTTACAAAGACATACCCTGATACCCAGTAACACAGACACACACTTACACCAAGTAGCAAAGAAAGACACTGATACCCAATAACACAGACACACACTTATACCAAGTAACAAAGACATACACTGACACCCAGTAACACAGAGAAACAATGATACACAGTAACAAAGACGTACACTGACACGAAGAAACACAGACACACACTGACACCCAGTAACAAAGACATAAACTGATACCAAGTCACAAAGACATACACTGATACCCAGTAACACAGACACACACTTACACCAAGTAACAAAGATACACACTGACACCAAGTAACACGGACACACACTGACACCCAGTAACAAAGACATACACTGATACACAGTAACACAAACAAACACACACTGACACACAGTAACACAGAGAAACACTGATACACAGTAACAATGACATACACTGACACCAATTAACACAGACACACACTGACACCCAGTAAAAAAGACATACACTGACACCAAGTCACAAAGACATACACTGATACCAAGTCACAAAGACATACACTTACACCAAGTATTTTGACATACACTGACACCAAGTAACAAAGACATACACTGATACCCAGTAACACAGACACACACTTACACCAAGTAACAAAGACATACACTGACACCAAGTCACAAAGACACACACTGACACCCAGTAACAAAGTCATACACTGACACCAAGTAACAAAGACAGACACTGCTACCCAGTAACACAGACACACACTTACACCAAGTAACAAAGACATACACTGACACCCAGTAACAAAGACATACACTGACACCCAGTAACACAGACACACACGGACACCAATTAACAAAGACACACACTTGCACCAAGTAACACAGACGCACAATGACACCCAGTAACACAAACAAACACACACTGACACCCAGTAACACAGAAAAACACTGATACACAGTAACAAAGACATACACTGACACCAAGTAACGCAGACACACACTGACACCAAGTAACAAAGACATACACTGATACCAAGTCACAAAGTCATACACCGATACCCAGTAACACAGCCACACACTTACAACAAGTAACAAAGACGTACACTGACACCAAGTAACAAAGACACACACTTACACCAAGTAACACAGACATACACTGACACCAAGTAACAAAGACATACACTGATACCCAGTAACACAGACACACACTTACACAAAGTAACAAAGACATACACTGAGACCAAGTCACAAAGACACACACTGACACCCAGTAACAAAGACATACACTGACACCAAGTCACAAAGACATACACTGATACCCAGTAACACAGACACACACTTACACCAAGTAACACAGACATACACTGACACCAAGTAACAAAGACATACACTGATACCCAGTAACACAGACACACACTTACACCAAGTAACAAAGAAAGACACTGATACCCAGTAACACAGACACACACTTATACCAAGTAACAAAGACATACACTGACACCCAGTAACACAGAGAAACCATGATACACAGTAACAAAGACGTACACTGACACGAAGAAACACAGACACACCCTGACACCCAGTAACAAAGACATACACTGATACCAAGTCACAAAGACATACACTGATACCCAGTAACACAGACACACACTTACACCAAGTAACAAAGATACACACTGACACCAAGTAACACGGACACACACTGACACCCAGTAACAAAGACATACACTGATACCAAGTCACAAAGACATACACTGATACCCAGTAACACAGGCACACACTGTGGCGGGGGGGGGGGGGGGGGGGGGCACATTGGCGCAGTGGTTAGCACCGCAGCCTCACAGCTCCAGGGACCCGGGTTCTATTCTGGGTACTGCCTGTGCGGAGTTTGCAAGTTCTCCCTGTGTCTGCGTGGGTTTCCTCCGGGTGCTCCGGTTTCCTCCCATATGCCAAAGACTTGCCGGTTGATTGGTTCATTGGCTATCATAAATTGCCCCTAGTATAGGTAGGTGGTAGGGAAATATATAGGGACAGGTGGGGATGTGATAGGAATACGGGATTAGTGTAGGATTAGTATAAATGGGTGGTTGATGGTCGGCACAGACTCGGTGGGCCGAAGGGCCTGTTTAAGTGCTGTATCTCGAAACTAAACTAAATACTGACACCCAGTGTCACTGACACCCAGTAACACAAACAAACACGCACTGACACACAGTAACAAAGACATACACAGACACCAAGTAACACAGACACCCACTGACACCCAGTAACAAAGGCATACACTGATACCAAGTCACAAAGACATACACTGATCCCCAGTATCACAGCCACACACTTACACCAAGTAACAAAGACATACACTGACATCAAGTAACAAAGACACACACTTACACCAAGTAACACAGACATACAATGACACCAAGTAACAAAGACATACACTGATACCCAGTAACACAGACACACACTTACACCAAGTAACAAAGACATACACTGACACCAAGTCACAAAGACATACACTGACACCCAGTAACACAGACACACACTTACACCAAGTAACAAAGATACACACTGACACCAAGTAACACGGACACACACTGACACCCAGTAACAAAGACATACACTGATACCAAGTCACAAAGACATACACTGATACCCAGTAACACAACCAAACACACACTGACACACAGTAACACAGAGAAACACTGATACACATTAACAATGACATACACTGACACCAATTAACACAGACACACACTGAAACCCAGTAAAAAAGACATACACTGACACCAAGTCACAAAGACATACACTGATACCAAGTCACAAAGACATACACTTACACCAAGTATTTTGACATACACTGACACCAAGTAACAAAGTCTTACACTGATACCCAGTAACACAGACACACACTTACACCAAGTAACAAAGACATACACTGACACCAAGTCACAAAGACACACACTGACACCCAGTAACAAAGTCATACACTGACACCAAGTCACAAAGACATACACTGATACCCAGTAACACAGACACACACTTACACCAAGTAACACATGCATACACTGACACCAAGTAACAAAGACATACACTGATACCCAGTAACACAGACACACACTTACAACAAGTAACAAAGACAGACACTGACACCCAGTAACACAGACACACATTTACACCAAGTAACAAAGACATACAGTGACACCCAGTAACACAGAGAAACACTGATACACAGTAACAAAGATACACACTGACACCAAGTAACTCAGACACACACTGACACAAAGTAACAAAGACTTACACTGATACCAAGTCACAAAGACATACACTGATACCCAGTAACACAAACAAACACACACTGACACCCAGTAACACAGAGAAACACTGATACACAGTAACAATGACATACACTGACACCAAGTAACACAGACACACACTGACACCCAGTAAAAAAGACATACAATGACACCAAGTCACAAAGACATACACTTACACCAAGTATTTTGACATACACTGACACCAAGTAACAAAGACATACACTGATAACCAGTAACACAGACACACACTTATACCAAGTAACAAAGGCATACACTGACACCAAGTCATAAAGACACACACTGACACCCAGTAACAAAGTCATATACTGACACCAAGTCACAAAGACATACACTGATACCCAGTAACACAGACACACACTTACACCAAGTAACACAGACATACACTGACACCAAGTAACAAAGACATGCACTGATACCCAGTAACACAGACACACACTGACACCCGTAAACAAAGACATACAGTGACACCCAGTAACACTGACACACACGGACACCAAGTAACAAAGACACACACTTACACCAAGTAACAAAGACACACAATGACACCCAGTAACACAAACAAACACACACTGACACCCAGTAACACAGAGAAAAACTGATGAACAGTAACAAAGACATACACTGACACCAAGTAACACAGACACACACTGACGCCCAGTAACAAAGACATACACTGACACCAAGTCACAAAGACGTCCACTGACACCAGGTAACACAGACACACACTGACACCCAGTAACAAAGACATACACTGATACCCAGTAACACAGACACACACTGACACCAAGTAACAAAGACAGACAATTACACCAAGTAACAAAGACATACACTTCCACCAAGTATTTTGACATACACAGACACCAAGTAACAAGACATACACTGATACCCAGTAACAAAGACATACACTTACACCAAGTAACAAAGACATACACTGACACCAAGTCACAAAGACACACACTGACACCCAGTCACAAAGACATGCACTGATACCCAGTAACACAGACACACACTTACACCAAGCAACACAGACATACACTGATACCCAGTAACACAGACACACACTTACACCAAGTTAGAAAGACATACACTGACACCCAGTAACAAAGACATACACTGACACCCAGTAACGCAGACACACACGCACACCAAGTAACAAAGACACAGACTTACACCAAGTAACACAGTCATACACTGACACCAAGTAACCAATACATACACTGATTCCCAGTAACACAGGCACACATTGGGGGTGGGGGGGGGGGGCACATTGGCACAGTGGTTAGAACCGCAGCCTCACAGCTCCAGGGACCCGGGAACGATTCTGGGTACTGCTTCTGCGGAGTTTGCAAGTTCTCCCTGTGTCTACGTGGGTTTCCTCCGGGTGCTCCGGTTTCCTCCCACATGCCAAAGACTTGCAGGTTGATAGGTTAATTGGCCATCATAAATTGCCCATAGTATAGGTAGGTGGTAGGGAAATATATAGGGACAGGTGGGGATGTGATAGGAATACGGGATTAGTATAGGATTAGTATAAATGGGTGGTTGATGGTCGGCACAGTCTCGGTGGGCCGAAGGGCCTGTTTAAGTGCTGTATCTCTAAACTAATCTAAATACTGACACCTAGTGTCACTGACACCCAGTGACACAAACAAACACACACTGACACCCAGTAACACAGAGAAACACTGACACACAGTAACAAAGACATACACTGACACCAAGTAACACAGACACACACTGACACCCAGTAACAAAGACATACACTGATACCAAGTCACAAAGGCGTACACTGACACCAAGTAACAAAGACGTACACTGCTACCCAGTAACACAGACACACACTTACACCAAGTAACAAAGACATACACTTACACTTAGTAACTAAGACTTACACTGACACCAAGTAACAAAGACGTACTCTGCTACCCAGTAACACAGACAAACACTTACACCAAGTAACAAAGACATACACTGACATCAAGGAACAAAGACACACACTTACACCAAGTGACACAGATATGCACTGACACCAAGTAACAAAGACATACACTGATACCCAGTAACACAGACACACACTGACACCAAGTAACAAAGACATACACTGACACCAAGTCACAAAGACACACACTGACACCGAGTAACACAGACACACACTAACACCAAGTAACACAGAGAAACACTGATACACAGTAACAAAGACATACACTGACACGAAGTAACACAGACACAGACTGACAGCCAGTAACAAAGACATACACTGATACCAAGTCACAAAGACATACACTGATACCCAGTAACACAGACACACACTTACACCAAGTAACAAGGACATACATTGACACCAAGTAACAAAGACACACACTTACACCAAATAACACAGACATACACTGACACCCAGTAACAAAGACATACACTGATACCCAGTAAGAAAGACACACACTTACACCAAGTAACAAAGACATGCACTGACGCCAGGTCACAAAGACACACACTGACACCCAGTAACAAAGACATACACTCACACCAAGTCACAAAGACATACACTGATACCCAGTAACACAGACACACACTTACACTAAGTAACAAAGACAGACACTGATACCCAGTATCACAGACACACACATACACCAAGTAACAAAGACATACACTGACACCCAGTAACAAAGACATACACTGACACCCAGTAACACAGACACACACGGACACCAAGTAACAAAGACATACACTGACACCAAGTAACAAAGACACACACTTACACGAAGTAACACAGACATACACTGACACCAAGTAACAAAGACACACACTTACACCAAGTAACAAAGACATACACTGATACCCAGTAACACAGGCACACACTGTGGCGGGGGGGGGGGGGGCACATTGGCGCAGTGGTTAGCACCGCAGCCTCACAGCTCCAGGGACCCGGGTTCTATTCTGGGTACTGCCTGTGCGGAGTTTGCAAGTTCTCCCTGTGTCTGCGTGGGTTTCCTCCGGGTGCTCCGGTTTCCTCCCATATGCCAAAGACTTGCCGGTTGATTGGTTCATTGGCTATCATAAATTGCCCCTAGTATAGGTAGGTGGTAGGGAAATATATAGGGACAGGTGGGGATGTGATAGGAATACGGGATTAGTGTAGGATTAGTATAAATGGGTGGTTGATGGTCGGCACAGACTCGGTGGGCCGAAGGGCCTGTTTAAGTGCTGTATCTCGAAACTAAACTAAATACTGACACCCAGTGTCACTGACACCCAGTAACACAAACAAACACGCACTGACACACAGTAACAAAGACATACACAGACACCAAGTAACACAGACACCCACTGACACCCAGTAACAAAGGCATACACTGATACCAAGTCACAAAAACATACACTGATCCCCAGTATCACAGCCACACACTTACACCAAGTAACAAAGACATACACTGACATCAAGTAACAAAGACACACACTTACACCAAGTAACACAGACATACAATGACACCAAGTAACAAAGACATACACTGATACCCAGTAACACAGACACACACTTACACCAAGTAACAAAGACATACACTGACACCAAGTCACAAAGACACACACTGACACCCAGTAACAAAGACATACACTGACACCAAGTCACAAAGACATACACTGATACCCAGTAACACAGACACACACTTACACCAAGTAACACAGACATACACTGACACCAAATCACAAAGACACACACTGACACCCATTAACAAAGACATACACTGACACCAAGTCACAAAGACATACACTGATACCCAGTAACACAGACACACATTTACACCAAGTAACACAGACATACACTGACACGAAGTAACAAAGACATACACTGATACCCAGTAACACAGACAGACACTTACACCAAGTAACAAAGACAGACACTGATACCCAGTAACACAGACACACACGGACACCAAGTTACAAAGACGTACAATGACACCCAGTAACAAAGACACACACTGACACCCAGTAACAAAGACACACACTCACACCAAGTAACACAGACATACACTGACACCAAGTAACAAAGACATACAATGATACCCAGTAAAACAGGCACACACTGGGGGGGAGGGGAGGGAGGGGGGGGGGCACATCGGCGCTGTGGTTAGCACCGCAGCCTCACAGCTCCAGGGACCCGGGTTCGATTCTGGGTACTGCCTGTGCGGAGTTTGCAAGTTCTCCCTGTGTCTGCCTGGGTTTCCTCCGGGTGCTCCGGTTCCCTCCCACATGCCAAAGACTTGAAGGTTGATAGGTTAATTGGCCATCATAAATTGCCCCTCGTATAGGTCGGTGGGAGGGAAATATATATCGACAGGTGGTGATGTGATAGGAATACGGGATTAGTGCAGGATTAGTATAAATGGGTGGCTGATGGTCGGCACAGACTCGGTGGGCCGAAGGGCCTGTTTAAGTGCTGTACCTCTGAACTAAACTAAATACTGACACATAGTGTCACTGACACCCAGTAACACAAACAAATACACACTGACACCCAGTAACACAGAGAAACATTGATACACAGTAACAAAGACATACACTGACACGAAGTAACACAGACACACACTGACACCCAGTAACAAAGACATACACTGATACCAAGTCACAAAGACATACACTGATACCCAGTAACACAGACACACACTTACACCAAGTAACAAAGACATACACTGACACCAAGTAACAAAGACATACACTTACACCAAGTAACACAGACATACACTGAAACCCAGCAACAAAGACATACACTGATACCCAGTAACACAGACACACACTTACAGCAAGTAACAAAGACATACACTGACACCAAGTCACAAAGAGACACACTGACACCCAGTAACAAAGACATACACTGACACCAAGTCACAAAGACATACACTGATACCCAGTAACACATACACACACCTACACCAATTAACACAGACATACCCTGCACCAAGTAACAAAGACATACACTGATACCCAGTAACACAGACACACACTTACACCAAGTCACAAAACAATACACTGATACCCAGTAACACAAACACACACTTACACCAAGTAACACAGACATGCACTGACACCAAGTAACAAAGACATACACTGATACCCAGTAACACAGACACACACTTACACCAAGTAACAAAGACATGCACTGATACCCAGTAACACAGACACACACTTACACCAAGTAACAAAGACAGACACTGATAACCAGTAACACAGACACACACATACACCAAGTAACAAAGACATACACTGACACCCAGTAACAAAGACATACACTGACACCCAGTAACACAGACACACACGGACACCAAGTAACAAAGACACACACTTACACCAAGTAACACAGACACACACTGACACCCAGTAACACAGACACACACTTACACCAAGTAACACAGACATACACTGACACCAAGTAACAAAGACATACACTGATACCTAGTAACAAAGACATACACTGACACCAAGTAACAAAGACAGACACTGATACCCAGTCACACAGACACACACATGCACCAAGTAACAAAGACATACACTGACACCCAGTAAAAAAGTCATACACTGAAACCCAGTAACACTGACACACACGGACACCAAGTAACAAAGACACACACTTACACCAAGTAACACAGACACCCAGTAACACAGATACACACTTACACCAAGTAACACAGGCATACACTGACACCAAGTAACAAAGACATACACTGATACCCAGTCACACAGACACACACTTACACCAAGTAACAAAGACAGACACTGCTACCCAGTAACACAGATACACACGTACACCAAGTAACAAAGACACACACTTACACCAAGTAACACAGACACACACTGACACCCAGTTACACAAACAAACACACTGACACCAAGTAACACAGACATCCACTGACACCAAGTAACAAAGACATACACTGATACACAGTAACACAGGCACACACTGGGGGGCGGGGCACATTGGCGCAGTGGTTAGCACCGCAGCCTCACAGCTCCAGGGACCCGGGTTCGATTCTGGTTACTGCCTGTGCGGAGTTTGCAAGTTCTCCCTGTGTCTGCGTGGGTTTCCTCCGCGTGTACCGGTTTCCTCCCACATGCCAAAGACTTGCAGGTTGATTGGTTAATTGGCCATCATAAATTGCCCCTAGTAGAGGTAGGAGGTAGGGAAATATATAGGGACAGGTGGGGATGTGATAGGTATACGGGATTAGTGTCGGATTAGTATAAATGGGTGGTTGATGGTCGGCACTGACTCGGAGGGCCGAACGGCCTGTTTAATTGCTGTATCTCGAAGCTAAACTAAATACTGACTCCTAGTGTCACTGACACCCAGTAACACAAACAAACACACACTGACACCCAGTAACACAGAGAAACACTAATGCACAGTAACAAAGAAATACACTGACACCAAGTAAAACAGACACACACTGACACCCAGCAACAAAGACATACACTGATACCAAGTCACAAAGACATACACAGATACCCAGTAACACAGCAACACACTTACACCAAGTAACAAATATATACACTGACACCAAGTAACAAAGACACACACTTACACCAAGTAACACAGACAGACACTGACACCAAGTAACAAAGACATACACTGATACCCAGTAACACAGACACACACATACAACAAGTAACAAAGACATACACTGACAGCAAGTCACAAAGACACACACTGACACCCAGTAAAAAAGACATACTCTGACAACAAGTCACAAAGACATACACTGATACCCAGTAACACAGACACACACTTTCACCAAGTAACACAGACATACAACGACACCAAGTAACAAAGACATACACTGATTCCCAGTAACACAGACACACACTTGCACCAAGTAACAAAGACATACACTGCCAGCCAGTAACGAAGACACACACTGACACCCAGTAACAAAGACACACACTTACAAAAAGTAACACAGACACACACTGACACCCAGTAACAAAGACATACACTGATATTAAGTGACAAAGACATACACTGATACCCAGTAACACAGACACACACTTACACCAAGTAAAAAAGACACACACTTACACCAAGTAACACAGATATACACTGACACCAAGTAACAAAGACATACACAGACACCAAGTAACAAAGACATAAACTGACACACAGTAGCAAAGACATACACTGACACCAAGTCACAAAGACACACACTGACACCCAGTAAAAAAGACATACACTGACACCAAGTCACAAAGACATACACTGACACCAAGTAACAAAGACATACACTGATAACCAGTAGCACAGACACACACTTGCACCAAGTAACAAAGACATTCACTGACACCAAGTAACAAAGACATACAATTACACCAAGTAACACAGACATACACTGACACCAATTAACAAAGACATACAATTACACCAAGTAACAAAGGCACACACTTACACCAAGTAACAAAGACATACACTGACACCAAGTAACAAAGACATACACTGTTACCCAGTAACACAGACACACAATTACAACAAGTAACAAAAACACACTCTTACACCAAGTAACAAAGACATACACTGACACCAAGTAACAAAGACATACAATTACACCAAGTAACAAAGAAATACACTTACACCATGTAACACAGACATACACTGTTACCCAGTAACACAGACACACACTTACGCCAAGTCACAAAGACATACACTGATACCAAGTAACACAGACACAAACTTACACCAAGTAACAAAGACATACACTGACACCAAGTAACAAAGTCATACACTTACACCAAGTAACACAGACATACACTGACACCCAGTGACAAAGACATACAATTACACCAAGTAACAAAGACACACACTTACACCTTTTAAAACAGACATACACTGACACCATGTAACAAAGACATGCACTGATACCCAGTAACACAGACACACACTTACACCAAGTAACAAAGATATACACTGATACCCAGTAAAACAGACACAAACTTACACCAAGTAACAAAGACATACACTGACACCAAGTTACAAAGACATACACTGACACCAAGTAACGAAGACAGACACTGACACCCAGTAACAAAGACGTACACTGATTCCCAGTAACACAGACACACACTTACACCAAGTAACAAAGACAGACACTGATACCCAGTAACACAGACACACACTTACACCAAGTCACAAAACAATACACTGATACCCAGTAACACAGACACACACTTACACCAAGTAACACAGACATGCACTGACACCAAGTAACAAAGACATACACTGATACCCAGTAACACAGACACACACCTACACCAAGTAACAAAGACAGACACTGATACCCAGTAACACAGACACACACATACACCAAGTAACAAAGACATACACTGCCAGCCAGTAACAAAGACATACACTGACACCAAGTCACAAAGACACACACTGACACCCAGTAAAAAAGACATACACTGACACCAAGTCACAAAGACATACACTGATACCCAGTAACACAGACAAACACTTACACCAAGTCACAAAACAATACACTGGTACCCAGTAACACAGACACACACTTACACCAAGTAACACAGACATACACTGACACCAAGTAACAAAGACATACATTGATACCCAGTAACACAGACACACACCTACACCAAGTAACAAAGACATACACTGATACCCAGTCACACAGACACACACTTACACCAAGTAACAAAGACATACACTGATACCCAGTAACAAAGACAAACACTGACACCAAGTCACAAAGACACACACTGACACCCAGTAAAAACGACATACACTGACACCAAGTCACAAAGACATACACTGATAACCAGTAACACAGACACACACTTACACCAAGTAACACAGACATACACTGACACCAAGTAACAAAGACATACACTGATTCCCAGTAACACAGACACACACTTACAACAAGTAACAAAGACAGACACTGATACCCAGTAACACAGACACACACTTACACCAAGTCACAAAACAATACACTGACACCCAGTAACACAGACACACACTTACACCAAGTAACACAGACATACACTGACACCAAGTAACAAAGACATACACTGATACCCAGTAACACAGACATACACCTACACCAAGTAACAAAGACATACACTGATACCCAGTCACACAGACACACACTTACACCAAGTAACAAAGACAGACACTGATACCCAGTAACACAGACACCCACATACACCAAGTAACAAAGACATACACTGACACCCAGTAACAAAGACATACACTGACACCAAGTCACAAAGACACACACTGACACCCAGTAAAAAAGAAATACACTGACACCAAGTCACAAAGACATACACTGATACCCAGTAACACAGATACACACTTACACCAAGTAACACAGACATACACTGACACCAAGTAACAAAGACATACACTGATTCCCAGTAACACAGACACACACTTACACCAAGTAACAAAGACAGACACTGATACCCAGCAACCCAGACACACACTTACACCAAGTCACAAAACAATACACTGATACCCAGTAACACAGACACACACTTACACCAAGTAACACAGACATACACTGACACCAAGTAACAAAGACATACACTGATACCCAGTAACACAGACACACACCTACACCAAGTAACAAAGACATACACTGATACCCAGTCACACAGACACACACTTACACCAATTAACAAAGACAGACACTGATACCCAGTAACACAGACACACACATACACCAAGTAACAAAGACATACACTGACACCCAGTAACAAAGACGTACACTGACACCAAGTCACAAAGACACACACTGACACCCAGTAAAAAAGACATACACTGACACCAAGTCACAAAGACATACACTGATACCCAGTAACACAGACACACACTTACACCAAGTAACACAGACATACACTGACACCGAGTAACAAAGACATACACTGATACCCGGTAACACAGGCACACACTGGGGGGTGGGGGGTGGGGGTGGGCACATCACCGCTGTGGTTAGCACCGCAGCCTCACAGCTCCAGGGACCCGGGTTCAATTCTGGGAACTGCCTGTGCGGGGTTTGCAAGTTCTCCCTGTGTCTGCGTGTGTTTCCTCCGGGTGCTCCGGTTTCCTCCCACATGCCAAAGACTTGCAGGTTGATAGGTTAATTGGCCATCATAAATTGCCCCGAGTACATGTAGGTGGTAGGGAAATATATAGGGACAGGTGGGGATGTGATAGGAATACGGGATTAGTGTAGGATTAGTATAAATGGGTGGTTGATGGACGGCCCAGACTCGGTGGGCCGAGGGGCCTGTTTCAGTGCTGTATCTCTAAACTAAACTAAATACTGACACCTAGTGTCACTGACATCCAGTAACACAAACAAACACACACTGACACCCAGTAACACAGAGAAACACTGATACACAGTCACAAAGACATACACTGACACGAATTAACAAAGACACACACTGACACCCAGTAACAAAGACATACACTGATACCAAGTGACAAAGACATACACTGATACCCAGTAACACAGACACACACTTACACCAAGTAACAAAGACATACACTGACACCAAGTAACAAAGACAAACATACACCAAGTAACACAGACATACACGGACACCCAGTAACAAAGACATACACTGATACCCAGTAACACAGAAACACACTTACACCAAGTAACAAAGACATACACTGACACCAAGTCACAAAGACACACACTGACACCCAGTAACAAAGACATACACTGACACCAAGTCACAAAGACATACACTGATACCCAGTAACAAAGTCATGCACTTACACCAAGTAACACAGACATATACTGATACAAAGTAACACAGACACACACTTACACCAAGTAACACAGACGCAAAATTACACCAAGTAACAAAGACATACACTGACACCAAGTAACATAGTCATACACTTACAACACGTAACACGGACATACACTGACACCAAGTAACAAAGACATACAATTACACCAAGTAACAAAGACACACACTTACACGAAGTAACAAAGACATACACGGACACCAAGTAACAAAGACATACACTGACACCCAGTAACACAGACACACACTTACACCAAGTAACAAAGACATACACTGACACCAAGTAACAAAGACATACACTGATAACCAGTAACACAGACACACACTTACACCAAGTAAAAAGGACACACACTTACACCAAGTAACACAGACATACACTGACACCAAGTAACAAAGACATACACAGACACCAAGTAACAAAGACATAAACTGACACACAGTAGCAAAGACATACACTGACACCAAGTCACAAAGACACACAATGACACCCAGTAAAAAAGACATACACTGACACCAAGTCACAAAGACATACACTGACACCAAGTAACAAAGACATACACTGATAACAAGTAGCACAGACACACACTTACACCAAGTAACAAAGACATACGCTTACACCAAGTAACAAAGACATACAATTTCACCAAGTAACACAGACATACACTGACATCAAGTAACAAAGACATACAATTACACCAAGTAACAAAGACATACACTGTTACCCAGTAACACAGACACACAATTACAACAAGTAACAAAAACACACACTTACACCAAGTAACAAAGACATACACTGACACCAAGTAACAAAGACATACAATTACACCAAGTAACAAAGAAATACACTTACACCATGTAACACAGACATACACTGACACCAAGTAACAAAGACATACACTGTTACCCAGTAACACAGACACACACTTACGCCAAGTCACAAAGACATACACTGATACCAAGTAACACAGAATCAAACTTACACCAAGTAACAAATACATACACTGACACCAAGTAACAAAGTCATACACTTACACCAAGTAACACCGACATACACTGACACCAAGTAACACCGACATACACTGACACCAAGTAACAAAGACATACAATTACACCAAGTAACAAAGACACACACTTACACCTTTTAAAACAGACATACACTGACACCATGTAATAAAGACATGCACTGATACCCAGTAACACAGACACACACTTACACCAAGTAACAAAGATATACACTGATACCCAGTAAAACAGACACAAACTTACACCAAGTAACAAAGACATACACTGACACCAAGTTACAAAGACATACACTGACACCAAGTAACGAAGACAGACACTGACACCCAGTAACAAAGACGTACACTTGCACCAAGTAACACAGACATACACTGACACCATGTAACAAAGACATGCAGTGAAACCCAGTAACACAGACATACACTGACATCAAGTAACAAAGACACACACTTACACCAAGTAACACAGACATACACTGACACCATGTAACAAAGACATGCACTGATACCCAGTAACACATACATACACTGACACCAAGTAACAAAGAGATAAACTTTCACCAACGAACGAAGACATACACTGATACCCAGTAACACAGAAACAGACTTACACCAAGTAACAAAGACAGACACTGACAACCAGTCACAAAGACATCCACTGATACCCAGTAACACAGAAACCCAGTTACACCAAGTAACAAAGACAAACACTGACACCAAGTAACAAAGACATACACTGACACCAAGAAACAAAGACATACACTTACACCAAGTAACACAGACACACACTGACACCCAGTAACACAAACAAACACACACTAACACCCAGTAACATAGAGAAACACAGACATAAAGTTACAAAGACATACACAGACTCACACTGACACCAAGTAACAAAGACTAACACAGCCACACACTGTCACCAAGTAACAAAGACATACACTGACACCCAGTAGCAAAGACATAGACTGACACCAAGTCACAAAGACATACACTGATACCCAGTAACACAGACACACACTTCCACCAAGTAACAAATACATAAACTTACACCAAGTAACACAGACATACACTTACACGACGTAACACAGACATACACTGACACCAAGTAACAAAGACATACACTTAAACCAAGTAACAAAGATACACACTTACACCAAGTAACAAAGACACACACTTACACGACGTAACACAGACATACACTGACACCAAGTAACAAAGACATACACTGATACCCAGTAACAGAGACGCTCACTTACACCAAGTAACAAAGACATACACTGACACCCAGTAACAAAGACACACACTGACACCATGTAACACAGACATACACTGACACCAAGTAACAAAGACATACACGGAAACCCAGTAACACAGACACACACTTACACCAAGTAACAAAGACATCCACTGACACCAAGTCAAAAGACATGCACTGACACCCAGTAACAAAGCCATACACTGACACCAAGTCAAAAGACATACACTGACACCCAGTAACAAAGACATACACTGACACCAAGTCACAAAGACATACACTGACACCAAGTAATAAAGACTTACCCTGATACCCAGTAGCACAGACACACACTTACACCAAGTAACCAAGACATACACTGACACCAAGTAACAAAGACATACACTTACACCAAGTAACACAGACATACACTGACACCAAGTAACAAAGACATACAATTACACCAAGTAGCAAAGACACACACTTACACCAAGTAACACAGACATACACTGACACCAAGTAACAAAGACATACACTGTTACCCAGTAACACAGACACACACTTACACCAAGTAACACAGACATACACTGACACCATGTAACAAAGACATGCAGTGATACCCAGTAACACAGACATACACTGACACCAAGTAACAAAGACACACACTTACACCAAGTAACACAGACATACACTGACACCATGTAACAAAGACATGCACTGATATCCAGTAACACAGACATACACTGACACCAACAAACAAAGAAATACACTGATACCCAGTAACACAGACACAGACTTACACCCAGTAACAAAGACATACACTGACACCAAGTCACAAAGACATACACTGATACCCAGTAACACAGACACACAGTTACACCAAGTAACAAAGACAAACACTGACACCAAGTAACAAAGACATACACTGACACCAAGAAACAAAGACATACACTTACACCAAGTAACAAAGACACACACTGAAACCCAGTAAGACAAACAAACACACACTGACACCCAGCAACATAGAGAAACACAGACACACAGTAACAAAGACATACACAGACTCACTCTTACACCAAGTAACAAAGACTAGGTGTACTAGCTAGATGGATAAAGAACTGGCTGGGCAACAGGAGACAGAGAGTAGCAGTAGAAGGGAGTTTCTCAAAATGGAGACGTGTGACCAGTGGTGTTCCACAGGGATCCGTGCTGGGACCACTGTCGTTTGTGATATACATTAATGATTTGGAGGAAAGTATAGGTGGACTGATTAGCAAATTTGCAGACGACACTAAGATTGGTGGAGTAGCAGATAGTGAAGGGGACTGTCAGAGAATACAGCAGAATATAGATAGATTGGCGAGTTGGGAAGAGAAATGGCAGATGGAGTTCAATAGGGCAAATGCGAGGTGATGCATTTTGGAAGATCCAATTCAATAGTGAACTATACAGTAAATGGAAAAGTCCTGGGGAAAATTGATGTCCAGAGAGATTTGGGTGTTCAGATCCACTGTTCCCTGAAGGTGGCAACGCAGGTAAATAGAGTGGACAAGAAGGCATACGGCATGCTTTCCTTCATCGGACGGGGCATTGAGTACAAGAGTTGGCAGGTCATGTTACAGTTGTACAGGACTTTGGTTCGGCCACATTTGGAATACTGCGTACAGTTCTGGTCGCCACATTATCAAAAGGATGTGGATGCTTTGGAAAGGGTGCAGAGGAGGTTCACCAGGATGTTGCCTAGTATGGAGGGCGTAGCTATGAAGAGAGGTTGAGTAGATTAGGATTATTTTCATTAGAAAGACGGAGGTTGAGGGGGGACCTGATTGAGGTGTACAAAATCATGAGAGGTATAGACAGGGTGGATAGCAAGAAGCTTTTTCCCAGAGTGGGGGTTTCAATTACTAGAGGACACGAGTTCAAAGTGAAAGGGGAAAAGTTTAGGGGGGATATGCGTGGAAAGTTCTTTACGCAGAGGGTGGTGGGCACCTGGAACGCATTGCCAGCGGAGGTGGTAGATGCGGGCACGATGGAGTCTTTTAAGATGTATCTAGACAGATACATGAATGGGCAGGAACAAAAAAGAGATACAGAAGCTTAGAAAATAGGCGACATGTTTAGAGAGAGGATCTGGATCGGCGCAGGCTTGGAGGGCCGAAGGGCCTGTTCCTGTGCTGTAATTATCTTTGACACCAAGTAGCAAAGACAAAAAAAAAAAATCTTTGACTAACACAGACACACACTGTCACCAAGTAACAAAGACATACACTGACACCCAGTAACAAAGACATAGACTGACACCAAGTCACAAAGACATACACTGATACCCAGTAACACAGACACACACTTCCACCAAGTAACAAAGAGAAACACTGACACCAAGTAACAAAGACATACACTTACACCAAGTAACACAGACATACACTGACACCAAGTAACAAAGACATACACTTAAACCAAGTAACAAAGATACACACTTACACGAAGTAACACAGACATACACTGACACCAAGTAACAAAGACATAAACTGATACCCAGTAACACAGACACACACTTACACCAAGTAACAAAGACATACACTGACACCCAGTAACAAAGACATACACTGACACCATGTAACACAGACATACACTGACACAAAGTAACAAAGACATACACTGACACCCAGTAACACAGGCACACACTTACACCTAGTAACAAAGACATACACTGACACCAAGTAAAAAAGAAATACACTGATACCCAGCAGCACAGACGCACACTTACACCAAGTAACAAAAACACACACTTACACCAAGTAACACAGACATAAACTGACACCAAGTAACAAAGACATACACTGATACCAAGTAACAAAGACATAAACTGACACACAGTAACCAAGACATAAACTGACACCAAGTCACAAAGACATACACTGACACCCAGTAACAAAGACACACACTGACACCAAGTCACAAAGACATACACAGACACCAAGTAACAAAGACATGCACTGATACACAGTAGCACAGTCACACACTTACACCAAGTAACCAAGACATAAACTGACACCAAGTAACAAAGACATACACTTACACCTAGTAACACAGACATACACTGACACCAAGTAACAAAGACATACAATTACACCAAGTAACAAAGACACACACTTACACCAAGTAACACAGACATACACTGACACCAAGTAACAAAGACATACACTGTTACCCAGTAACACAGACACACACTTACACCAAGTAACAAAGGCATACACTGATACCAAGTAACACAGACACACGCTTACACCAAGTAAAACAAACACACACTTACACCAAGTAACAAAGACATGCACTGACACCAAGTAACAAAGACATACAATTACACCAAGTAACAAAGACACACACATACACCATGTAACACAGACATACACTGACACCAAGAAACAAAGACAAACACTGTTACCCAGTAACACAGACACACACTTACACCAAGTAACAAAGACAGACACTGATACCGATCAACACAGACCCACACTTACAACAGGTAACACAGACATACACTGACACCAAGTAACAAAGACATACACTGATACCCAGTAACACAGACACACACTGGGCGGCACATTGGCACAGTGGTTAGCAGCCTCACAGGTCCAGGGACACGGGCTCGATTCTGGGTACTGCCTGTGCGGAGTTTGCGAGTTCTCCCTGTGTCTGCGTGGGTTTCCTCCGGGTGCTCCGGTTTCCTTCCACATGCCAAAGACATGCAGGTTGATAGGTTAATTGGAAATTATAAATTGCCCCTAGTATAGGTAGGTGGTAGGGAAATATATAGGGACAGGTGGCGATGTGATAGGAATACGGGATTAGTGTAGGATTAGTATAAATGGGTGGTTGATGGTCGGCACAGACTCGGTTGGCCGAATGGCCTGTTTCAGTGCTGTATCACTAAACTAAATACTGACACACAGTAACACAAACAAACACACGCTGACACCCAGTAACAAAGAGAAAAACTGATGCACAGTAACAAAGACATACACTTACGCCAAGTAACAAAGACATACACTGATAACCAGTAACATAGACACACACTTACTCCAAGTAACAAAGACGTACACAGACATCAAGTAACAGAGACATAGACTCACGCCAAGTAACAAAGCCATACACAGACACCAAGTAACAAAGACATACACTGATACGCAGTAACACAGACATACACTTACACCAAGTAACAAAGACATACACTGATATCCAGTAACACAGACACACACTTACACCAAGTAACATAGACATACACTGACACCAAGTAACAAAGACATACACAGACACCATGTAACAAAGGCATACACTTACACTAAGTAACAAAGACACACACTTACACCAGGTAACAAAGACATACACTGACACCAAGTAACAAAGACAGACAATTACACCAAGTAACAAAGACATACACTTACACCAAATATTTTGACATACACTGACACCAAGTAACAAAGACATACACTGATACCCAGTAACACAGACACACAATTAAACCAAGTAACAAAGACATACACTGACACCAAGTCACAAAGACACACACTGACACCCAATAACAAAGACATACACTGACACCAAGTCACAAAGACATACACTGATACCCTGTAATACAGACGCACACATACACCAAATTACACAGACATACCCTGACACCAAGTAACAAAGACATACACTGATTCCCAGTAACACAGACACACACTTACACCAAGTAACAAAGACAGACACTGATAACCAGTAAGACAGACACACACTTACACCAAGTAACAAAGACATACACTGACACCCAGTAACAAAGACATACACTTACACCAAGTTACAAAGACATACACTGACACCAAGTAACAAAGACGTACAATTACACCAAGTAACAAAGACACACACTTACACCAAGTCACCAAGTAACACAGCCATACACTGACACCAAGTAACAAAGACATACACTGTTACCCAGTAACGCAGACAGACACTAACACCAAGTAACAAAGACATACACTGACACCCAGTAACAAAGACATACACTGACACCATGTAACACAGACATACACTGACACAAAGTAACAAAGACATACACTGACACCCAGTAACACAGGCACACACTTACACCTAGTAACAAAGACATACACTGACACCAAGTAAAAAAGAAATACACTGATACCCAGCAGCACAGACGCACACTTACACCAAGTAACAAAGACACACACTTACACCAAGTAACACAGACATAAACTGACACCAAGTAACAAAGACATACACTGATACCAAGTAACAAAGACATAAACTGACACACAGTAACCAAGACATAAACTGACACCAAGTCACAAAGACATACACTGACACCCAGTAACAAAGACACACACTGACACCAAGTCACAAAGACATACACAGACACCAAGTAACAAAGACATGCACTGATACACAGTAGCACAGTCACACACTTACACCAAGTAACCAAGACATAAACTGACACCAAGTAACAAAGACATACACTTACACCTAGTAACACAGACATACACTGACACCAAGTAACAAAGACGTACAATTACACCAAGTAACACAAACACACACTTACACCAAGTAACAAAGACATGCACTGACACCAAGTAACAAAGACATACAATTACACCAAGTAACAAAGACACACACATACACCATGTAACACAGACATACACTGACACCAAGTTTCAAAGACATACACTGTTACCCAGTAACACAGACACACACTTACACCAAGTAACAAAGGCATACACTGATACCAAGTAACACAGACACACGCTTACACCAAGTAACACAAACACACACTTACACCAAGTAACAAAGACATGCACTGACACCAAGTAACAAAGACATACAATTACACCAAGTAACAAAGACACACACATACACCATGTAACACAGACATACACTGACACCAAGTTTCAAAGACATACACTGTTACCCAGTAACACAGACACACACTTACACCAAGTAACAAAGACATACACTGATACCAAGTAACACAGACACACACTTACACCAAGTAACACAGACACACACTTACACCAAGTAACAAAGACATACACTGACACCAGGTAACAAAGACATACACTTACACCAAGTAACACAGACATACACTGACACCAAGTAACAAAGACATACAATTACACCAAGTAACAAAGACACACACTTACACCAAGTAACACAGTCATACACTGACACCAAGTAACAAAGACATACACTGTTACCCAGTAACACAGACACACACTTACACCAAGTAACAAAGACAGACACTGATACCGATCAACACAGACCCACACTTACAACAGGAAACACAGACATACACTGACACCAAGTAACAAAGACATACACTGATACCCAGTAACACAGACACACACTGGGCGGCACATTGGCACAGTGGTTAGCAGCCTCACAGGTCCAGGGACACGGTCTCGATTCTGGGTACTGCCTGTGCGGAGTTTGCGAGTTTTCCCTGTGTCTGCGTGGGTTTCCTCCGGGTGCTCCGGTTTCCTTCCACATGCCAAAGACATGCAGGTTGATAGGTTAATTGGAAATTATAAATTGCCCCTAGTATAGGTAGGTGGTAGGGAAATATATAGGGACAGGTGGCGATGTGATAGGAATACGGGATTAGTGTAGGATTAGTATAAATGGGTGGTTGATGGTCGGCACAGACTCGGTTGGCCGAATGGCCTGTTTCAGTGCTGTATCACTAAACTAAATACTGACACACAGTAACACAAACAAACACACGCTGACACCCAGTAACATAGAGAAACACTGATGCACAGTAACAAAGACATACACTTACGCCAAGTAACAAAGACATACACTGATAACCAGTAACATAGACACACACTTACTCCAAGTAACAAAGACGTACACAGACATCAAGTAACAGAGACATAGACTCACGCCAAGTAACAAAGCCATACACAGACACCAAGTAACAAAGACATACACTGATACGCAGTAACACAGACATACACTTACACCAAGTAACAAAGACATACACTGATATCCAGTAACACAGACACACACTTACACCAAGTAACATAGACATACACTGACACCAAGTAACAAAGACATACACAGACACCATGTAACAAAGGCATACACTTACACTAAGTAACAAAGACACACACTTACACCAGGTAACAAAGACATACACTGACACCAAGTAACAAAGACAGACAATTACACCAAGTAACAAAGACATACACTTACACCAAATATTTTGACATACACTGACACCAAGTAACAAAGACATACACTGATACCCAGTAATACAGACGCACACTTACACCAAATTACACAGACATACCCTGACACCAAGTAACAAAGACATACACTGATTCCCAGTAACACAGACACACACTTACAACAAGTAACAAAGACAGACACTGATAACCAGTAGGACAGACACACACTTACACCAAGTAACAAAGACATACACTGACACCCAGTAACAAAGACATACACTTACACCAAGTTACAAAGACATACACTGACACCAAGTAACAAAGACGTACAATTACACCAAGTAACAAAGACACACACTTACACCAAGTCACCAAGTAACACAGCCATACACTGACACCAAGTAACAAAGACATACACTGTTACCCAGTAACGCAGACAGACACTAACACCAAGTAACACAGACACACACTTACACCAAGTAACACAGACACACACTTACACCAAGTAACACAGACATACACTGACACCAAGTAACAAAGAAATACACAGACACCAAGTAACAAAGGCATACACTTACACCAAGTAACAAAGACACACACTTACACCAAGTAACACAGACATACACTGACACCAAGTAACAAAGACAGACAATTACACCAAGTAACAAAGACATACACTTACACCAAGTATTTTGACATACACTGAATCCTAGTAACAAAGACATACACTGATTCCCAGTAACACAGACACACAATTACACCAAGTAACAAAGACATACACTGACACCAAGTCACAAAGACACACACTGACACCCAATAACAAAGACATACACTGACACCAAGTCACAAAGACATACACTGATACCCAGTAACACAGATGCACACTTACACCAAGTTACACAGACATACACTGACACCAAGTAACAAAGACATACACTGATACCCAGTAACACAGACACACACTTCCACCAAGTAACAAAGACAGACACTGATACCCAGTAAGACAGACACACACTTACACCAAGTAACAAAGACATGCACTTACACCAAGTAACACAAACACACACTTACACCAAGTTACAAAGACATACACTGACACCAAGTAACAAAGACATACAATTACACCAAGTAATAAAGACACACACTTACACCAAGTAACACAGCCATACACTGACACCAAGTAACAAAGACATACACTGTTAACCAGTAACACAGACAGACACTTACACCAAGTAACAAAGACAGACACTGATACCAAGTAACACAGACACGCACTTACACCAAGTAACACAGACACACACTTACACCAAGTAACAAAGACATACACTGACACCAAGTAACAAAGACATACACTTACACCAAGTAACACAGACATACACTGACACCAAGTAACAAAGACACACACTGACACCCAGTAACAAAGACATACACTGACACCAAGTCACAAAGACATGCACTGATACCAAGTAACAAAGACATACAATTACACCAAGTAACAAAGACACACACATACACCAAGTAACACAGACATACACTGACACCATGTAACAAAGACATGCACTGACACCCAGTAACACAGACACACACTTAGACCAAGTAACAAAGATATACACTGATACCCAGTAACACAGACACACACTTACACCAAGTAACAAAGACATACACTGACACCAAGTCACAAAGACATACACTGATACCAAGTAACAAAGACATACAATTACACCAAGTAACAAAGACACACACTTACACCAAGTAACACAGACATACACTGACACCAAGTAACAAAGACATACACTGTTACCCAGTAACACAGACACACACTTACACCAAGTAACAAAGACATACACTGATACCAAGTAACACAGACACACACTTACACCAAGTAACACAGACACACACTTACACCAAGTAACAAAGACAGACACTGACACCAAGTAACAAAGACAGACACTGATACCCAGTAACACAGACACACACTTACACCAAGTAACAAAGACATACACTTACACCAAGTAACACAAACACACACTTACACCAAGTTACAAAGACATACACTGACACCAAGTAACAAAGACATACAATTACACCAAGTAACAAAGACATACACTGATACCAAGTAACACAGACACACACTTACACCAAGTAACAAAGACACACACTTACACCAAGTAACAAAGACATACACTGACACCACGTAACAAAGACATACACTTACACCAGATAACACAGACATACACTGACAACAAGTAACAAAGACATACAATTACACCAAGTAACAAAGACACACACTTACACCAAGTAGCACAGACATGCACTGACACCATGTAGCAAAGACATGCACTGATACCCAGTAACGCAGACACACACTTTCATCATGTAACAAAGACATACACTGATACCTAGTAACTCAGATACACAATTACACCAAGTAACAAAGACATACACAGACACCAAGTCACAAAGACACACACTGACACCCAGTAACAAAGACATACACTGACACCAAGTCACTAAGACTTGCACTGATACCAGGTAACAAAGCCATACAATTACACCAAGGAACAAAGACACACACTTACACCAAGTAACACAGACACACACTTACACCAAGTAACAAAGAGATACACTGACACTAATTAACAAAGACATACACTTTCACCACGTAACACAGACATACACTGACACCAAGTAAAAAAGACACACAATTACACCAAGTAACAAAGACACACACTTACACCAAGTAAAACAGACATACTCTGATACCACGTAACAAAGCCATGCAGTGATACCCAGTAACACAGACATACACTGACACCAAGTAACAAAGAATTACACTGACACCAAGAAACAAAGACATACACTGATACCAAGTCACAAAGACATACACTTACACCAAGTATTTTGACATACACTGACACCAAGTAACAAAGACATACACTGATACCCAGTAACACAGACACACACTTACACCAAGTAACAAAGACATACACTGACACCAAGTCACAAAGACACACACTGATACCCAGTAACACAGACACACACTTGCACCCAGTAACAAAGTCACACAGACACCAAGTCACAAAGACATACTCTGATACCCAGTAACACAGACACACACTTACACCAAGTAACACATGCATACAATGACACCAAGTAACAAAGACATACACTGATACCCAGTAACACAGACACACACTTACACCAAGTAACAAAAAGACGTACACTGACACCAAGTAACAAAGACACACACTTACACCAAGTAACACAGACATACACTGACACCAAGTAACAAAGACAAACACTGATACCCAGTAACACAGACACACACTTACACAAAGTAACAAAGACATGCACTGACACCAAGTCACAAAGACACACACTGACACCCAGTAACAAAGACATACACAGACACCAAGTCACAAAGACATACACTGCTACCCAGTAACACAGCCACACACTTACACCAAGTAACACAGACATGCACTGACACCAAGTAACAAAGACATACACTGATACCCAGTAACACAGGCACACACTTACACCACGTAACAAAGACAGACACTGATACCCAGTAACACAGACACACACTTACACCAAGTAACAAAGACATACACTGACACCCAGTAACAGAGAAACACTGATACACAGTAACAAAGACATACACTGACACGAAGTAACACAGACACACACTGACACACAGTAACAAAGACATACACTGATACCAAGTCACAAAGACATACACTGATACCCAGTAACACAAACAAACACACACTGACACACAGTAACACAGAGAAACACTGATACACATTAACAATGACATGCACTGACACCAAGTAACACAGACACACACTGACACCCAGTAAAAAAGACATACACTGACACCAACTCACAAAGGCATACACTGATACCAAGTCACAAAGACATACACTTACACCAAGTATTTTGACATACACTGACACCAAGTAACAAAGACATACACTGATACCCAGTAACACAGACACACACTTACACCAAGTAACAAAGACATACACTGACACCAAGTCACAAAGACACACACTGATACCCAGTAACACAGACACACACTTGCACCCAGTAACAAAGTCACACAGACACCAAGTCACAAAGACATACTCTGATACCCAGTAACACAGACACACACTTACACCAAGTAACACATGCATACAATGACACCAAGTAACAAAGACATACACTGATACCCAGTAACACAGACACACACTTACACCAAGTAACAAAGACAGACACTGACACCCAGTAACACAGATAAACACTGATACACAGTAACAAAGACATACACTGACACGAAGTAACACAGACACACACTGACACCCAGTAACAAAGACATACACTGATACAAAGTCACAAAGACATACACTGATACCCAGTAACACAGACACACACTTACACCAAGTAACAAAGATACACACTGACACCAAGTAACATAGACACACACTGACACCCAGTAACAAAGACATACAATGACACCAAGTCACAAAGACATACACTGATACCAAGTCACAAAGACATACACTGACACCAAGTATTTTGACATACACTGACACCAAGTAACAAAGACATACACTGACACCAAGTAACAAAGACATGCACTGTTACCCAGTAACACAGACACACACTTACACCAAGTAACAAAGACAGACACTGCTACCCAGTAACACAGACACACACTTACACCAAGTAACAAAGACATACACTGACACCCAGTAACAAAGACATACACTGACACCCAGTAACACAGACACACACGGACACCAAGTAACAAAGACACACACTTGCACCAAGTAACACAGACGCACAATGACACCCAGTAACACAAACAAACACACACTGACACCCAGTAACACAGAAAAACACTGATACACAGTAACAAAGACATACACTGACACCAAGTAACGCAGACACACACTGACACCCAGTAACAAAGACATACACTGATACCAAGTCACAAAGTCATACACTGATACCCGGTAACACAGCCACACACTTACAACAAGTAACAAAGACGTACACTGACACCAAGTAACAAAGACACACACTCACACCAAGTAACACAGACATACACTGACACCAAGTAACAAAGACATACACTGATACCCAGTAACACAGACACACACTTACACACAGTAACAAAGACATACACTGAGACCAAGTCACAAAGACACACACTGAAACCCAGTAACAAAGACATACACTGACACCAAGTCACAAAGACATACACTGATACCCAGTAACACAGACACACACTTACACCAAGTAACACAGACATACACTGGCACCAAGTAACAAAGACATACACTGATACCCAGTAACACAGACACACACTTACACCAAGTAGCAAAGAAAGACACTGATACCCAATAACACAGACACACACTTATACCAAGTAACAAAGACATACACTGACACCCAGTAACACAGAGAAACAATGATACACAGTAACAAAGACGTACACTGACACGAAGAAACACAGACACACACTGACACCCAGTAACAAAGACATACACTGATACCAAGTCACAAAGACATACACTGATACCCAGTAACACAGACACACACTTACACCAAGTAACAAAGATACACACTGACACCAAGTAACACGGACACACACTGACACCCAGTAACAAAGACATACACTGATACCAAGTCACAAAGACATACACTGATACCCAGTAACACAAACAAACACACACTGACACACAGTAACACAGAGAAACACTGATACACAGTAACAATGACATACACTGACACCAATTAACACAGACACACACTGACACCCGGTAAAAAAGTCATACACTGACACCAAGTCACAAAGACATACACTGATACCAAGTCACAAAGACATACACTTACACCAAGTATTTTGACATACACTGACACCAAGTAACAAAGACATACACTGATACCCAGTAACACAGACACACACTTACACCAAGTAACAAAGACATACACTGACACCAAGTCACAAAGACACACACTGACACCCAGTAACAAAGTCATACACTGACACCAAGTCACAAAGACAAACACTGATACCCAGTAACACAGACACACACTTACACCAAGTAACACAGACATACACTGACACCAAGTAACAAAGACATGCACTGATACCCAGTAACACAACACACACTTACAACAAGTAACAAAGACAGACACTGCTACCCAGTAACACAGACACACACTTACACCAAGTAACAAAGACATACACTGACACCCAGTAACAAAGACATACACTGACACCCAGTAACACAGACACACACGGACACCAATTAACAAAGACACACACTTACACCAAGTAACACAGACGCACAATGACACCCAGTAACACAAACAAACACACACTGACACCCAGTAAGACAGAAAAACACTGATACACAGTAACAAAGACATACACTGACACCAAGTAACGCAGACACACACTGACACCCAGTAACAAAGACATACACTGATACCAAGTCACAAAGTCATACACTGATACCCAGTAACACAGACACACACTTACACCAAGTAACAAAGAAAGACACTGATACCCAGTAACACAGACACACACTTATACCAAGTAACAAAGACATACACTGACACCCAGTAACACAGAGAAACAATGATACACAGTAACAAAGACGTACACTGACACGAATAAACACAGACACACACTGACACCCAGTAACAAAGACATACACTGATACCAAGTCACAAAGACATACACTGATACCCAGTAACACAGACACACACTTACACCAAGTAACAAAGATACACACTGACACCAAGTAACACGGACACACACTGACACCCAGTAACAAAGACATACACTGATACCAAGTCACAAAGACATACACTGATACCCAGTAACACAAACAAACACACACTGACACACAGTAACACAGAGAAACACTGATACACAGTAACAATGACATACACTGACACCAATTAACACAGACACACACTGACACCCAGTAAAAAAGACATACACTGACACCAAGTCACAAAGACATACACTGATACCAAGTCACAAAGACATACACTTACACCAAGTATTTTGACATACACTGACACCAAGTAACAAAGACATACACTGATACCCAGTAACACAGACACACACTTACACCAAGTAACAAAGACATACACTGACACCAAGTCACAAAGACACACACTGACACCCAGTAACAAAGTCATACACTGACACCAAGTCACAAAGACATACACTGATTCCCAGTAACACAGACATACACTTACACCAAGTAACACAGACATACACTGACACCAAGTAACAAAGACATGCACTGATACCCAGTAACACAGACACACACTTACACCAAGTAACAAAGACATACACTGACACCCAGTAACACAGACACACACGGACACCAATTAACAAAGACACACACTTACACCAAGTAACACAGACGCACAATGACACCCAGTAACACAAACAAACACACACTGACACCCAGTAACACAGAAAAACACTGATACACAGTAACAAAGACATACACTGACACCAAGTAACGCAGACACACACTGACACCCAGTAACAAAGACATACACTGATACCAAGTCACAAAGTCATACACCGATACCCAGTAACACAGCCACACACTTACAACAAGTAACAAAGACGTACACTGACACCAAGTAACAAAGAAACACACTTACACCAAGTAACACAGACATACACTGACACCAAGTAACAAAGACATACACTGATACCCAGTAACACAGACACACACTTACACAAAGTAACAAAGACATACACTGAGACCAAGTCACAAAGACACACACTGAAACCCAGTAACAAAGACATACACTGACACCAAGTCACAAAGACATACACTGATACCCAGTAACACAGACACACACTTACACCAAGTAACACAGACATACACTGACACCAAGTAACAAAGACATGCACTGATACCCAGTAACACAGACACACACTTACACCAAGTAACAAAGACATACACTGACACCCAGTAACACAGACACACACGGACACCAATTAACAAAGACACACACTTACACCAAGTAACACAGACGCACAATGACACCCAGTAACACAAACAAACACACACTGACACCCAGTAACACAGAAAAACACTGATACACAGTAACAAAGACATACACTGATACCAAGTCACAAAGTCATACTCCGATACCCAGTAACACAGCCACACACTTACAACAAGTAACAAAGACGTACACTGACACCAAGTAACAAAGAAACACACTTACACCAAGTAACACAGACATACACTGACACCAAGTAACAAAGACATACACTGATACCCAGTAACACAGACACACACTTACACAAAGTAACAAAGACATACACTGAGACCAAGTCACAAAGACACACACTGAAACCCAGTAACAAAGACATACACTGACACCAAGTCACAAAGACATACACTGATACCCAGTAACACAGACACACACTTACACCAAGTAACACAGACATACACTGGCACCAAGTTACAAAGACATACCCTGATACCCAGTAACACAGACACACACTTACACCAAGTAGCAAAGAAAGACACTGATACCCAATAACACAGACACACACTTATACCAAGTAACAAAGACATACACTGACACCCAGTAACACAGAGAAACAATGATACACAGTAACAAAGACGTACACTGACACGAAGAAACACAGACACACACTGACACCCAGTAACAAAGACATAAACTGATACCAAGTCACAAAGACATACACTGATACCCAGTAACACAGACACACACTTACACCAAGTAACAAAGATACACACTGACACCAAGTAACACGGACACACACTGACACCCAGTAACAAAGACATACACTGATACACAGTAACACAAACAAACACACACTGACACACAGTAACACAGAGAAACACTGATACACAGTAACAATGACATACACTGACACCAATTAACACAGACACACACTGACACCCAGTAAAAAAGACATACACTGACACCAAGTCACAAAGACATACACTGATACCAAGTCACAAAGACATACACTTACACCAAGTATTTTGACATACACTGACACCAAGTAACAAAGACATACACTGATACCCAGTAACACAGACACACACTTACACCAAGTAACAAAGACATACACTGACACCAAGTCACAAAGACACACACTGACACCCAGTAACAAAGTCATACACTGACACCAAGTAACAAAGACAGACACTGCTACCCAGTAACACAGACACACACTTACACCAAGTAACAAAGACATACACTGACACCCAGTAACAAAGACATACACTGACACCCAGTAACACAGACACACACGGACACCAATTAACAAAGACACACACTTACACCAAGTAACACAGACGCACAATGACACCCAGTAACACAAACAAACACACACTGACACCCAGTAACACAGAAAAACACTGATACACAGTAACAAAGACATACACTGACACCAAGTAACGCAGACACACACTGACACCCAGTAACAAAGACATACACTGATACCAAGTCACAAAGTCATACACCGATACCCAGTAACACAGCCACACACTTACAACAAGTAACAAAGACGTACACTGACACCAAGTAACAAAGACACACACTTACACCAAGTAACACAGACATACACTGACACCAAGTAACAAAGACATACACTGATACCCAGTAACACAGACACACACTTACACAAAGTAACAAAGACATACACTGAGACCAAGTCACAAAGACACACACTGACACCCAGTAACAAAGACATACACTGACACCAAGTCACAAAGACATACACTGATACCCAGTAACACAGACACACACTTACACCAAGTAACACAGACATACACTGACACCAAGTAACAAAGACATACACTGATACCCAGTAACACAGACACACACTTACACCAAGTAACAAAGAAAGACACTGATACCCAGTAACACAGACACACACTTATACCAAGTAACAAAGACATACACTGACACCCAGTAACACAGAGAAACCATGATACACAGTAACAAAGACGTACACTGACACGAAGAAACACAGACACACCCTGACACCCAGTAACAAAGACATACACTGATACCAAGTCACAAAGACATACACTGATACCCAGTAACACAGACACACACTTACACCAAGTAACAAAGATACACACTGACACCAAGTAACACGGACACACACTGACACCCAGTAACAAAGACATACACTGATACCAAGTCACAAAGACATACACTGATACCCAGTAACACAGGCACACACTGTGGCGGGGGGGGGGGGGGGGGCACATTGGCGCAGTGGTTAGCACCGCAGCCTCACAGCTCCAGGGACCCGGGTTCTATTCTGGGTACTGCCTGTGCGGAGTTTGCAAGTTCTCCCTGTGTCTGCGTGGGTTTCCTCCGGGTGCTCCGGTTTCCTCCCATATGCCAAAGACTTGCCGGTTGATTGGTTCATTGGCTATCATAAATTGCCCCTAGTATAGGTAGGTGGTAGGGAAATATATAGGGACAGGTGGGGATGTGATAGGAATACGGGATTAGTGTAGGATTAGTATAAATGGGTGGTTGATGGTCGGCACAGACTCGGTGGGCCGAAGGGCCTGTTTAAGTGCTGTATCTCGAAACTAAACTAAATACTGACACCCAGTGTCACTGACACCCAGTAACACAAACAAACACGCACTGACACACAGTAACAAAGACATACACAGACACCAAGTAACACAGACACCCACTGACACCCAGTAACAAAGGCATACACTGATACCAAGTCACAAAGACATACACTGATCCCCAGTATCACAGCCACACACTTACACCAAGTAACAAAGACATACACTGACATCAAGTAACAAAGACACACACTTACCCCAAGTAACACAGACATACAATGACACCAAGTAACAAAGACATACACTGATACCCAGTAACACAGACACACACTTACACCAAGTAACAAAGACATACACTGACACCAAGTCACAAAGACATACACTGACACCCAGTAACACAGACACACACTTACACCAAGTAACAAAGATACACACTGACACCAAGTAACACGGACACAGACTGACACCCAGTAACAAAGACATACACTGATACCAAGTCACAAAGACATACACTGATACCCAGTAACACAAACAAACACACACTGACACACAGTAACACAGAGAAACACTGATACACATTAACAATGACATACACTGACACCAATTAACACAGACACACACTGAAACCCAGTAAAAAAGACATACACTGACACCAAGTCACAAAGACATACACTGATACCAAGTCACAAAGACATACACTTACACCAAGTATTTTGACATACACTGACACCAAGTAACAAAGACATACACTGATACCCAGTAACACAGACACACACGTACACCAAGTAACAAAGACATACACTGACACCAAGTCACAAAGACACACACTGACACCCAGTAACAAAGTCATACACTGACACCAAGTCACAAAGACATACACTGATACCCAGTAACACAGACACACACTTACACCAAGTAACACATGCATACACTGACACCAAGTAACAAAGACATACACTGATACCCAGTAACACAGACACACACTTACAACAAGTAACAAAGACAGACACTGACACCCAGTAACACAGACACACATTTACACCAAGTAACAAAGACATACAGTGACACCCAGTAACACAGAGAAACACTGATACACAGTAACAAAGATACACACTGACACCAAGTAACTCAGACACACACTGACACAAAGTAACAAAGACTTACACTGATACCAAGTCACAAAGACATACACTGATACCCAGTAACACAAACAAACACACACTGACACCCAGTAACACAGAGAAACACTGATACACAGTAACAATGACATACACTGACACCAAGTAACACAGACACACACTGACACCCAGTAAAAAAGACATACAATGACACCAAGTCACAAAGACATACACTTACACCAAGTATTTTGACATACACTGACACCAAGTAACAAAGACATACACTGATAACCAGTAACACAGACACACACTTATACCAAGTAACAAAGGCATACACTGACACCAAGTCATAAAGACACACACTGACACCCAGTAACAAAGTCATATACTGACACCAAGTCACAAAGACATACACTGATACCCAGTAACACAGACACACACTTACACCAAGTAACACAGACATACACTGACACCAAGTAACAAAGACATGCACTAATACCCAGTAACACAGACACACACTGACACCCGTAAACAAAGACATACAGTGACACCCAGTAACACTGACACACACGGACACCAAGTAACAAAGACACACACTTACACCAAGTAACAAAGACACACAATGACACCCAGTAACACAAACAAACACACACTGACACCCAGTAACACAGAGAAAAACTGATGAACAGTAACAAAGACATACACTGACACCAAGTAACACAGACACACACTGACGCCCAGTAACAAAGACATACACTGACACCAAGTCACAAAGACGTCCACTGACACCAGGTAACACAGACACACACTGACACCCAGTAACAAAGACATACACTGATACCCAGTAACACAGACACACACTGACACCAAGTAACAAAGACAGACAATTACACCAAGTAACAAAGACATACACTTCCACCAAGTATTTTGACATACACAGACACCAAGTAACAAGACATACACTGATACCCAGTAACAAAGACATACACTTACACCAAGTAACAAAGACATACACTGACACCAAGTCACAAAGACACACACTGACACCCAGTCACAAAGACATGCACTGATACCCAGTAACACAGACACACACTTACACCAAGCAACACAGACATACACTGATACCCAGTAACACAGACACACACTTACACCAAGTTAGAAAGACATACACTGACACCCAGTAACAAAGACATACACTGACACCCAGTAACGCAGACACACACGCACACCAAGTAACAAAGACACAGACTTACACCAAGTAACACAGTCATACACTGACACCAAGTAACCAATACATACACTGATTCCCAGTAACACAGGCACACATTGGGGGTGGGGGGGGGCACATTGGCACAGTGGTTAGAACCGCAGCCTCACAGCTCCAGGGACCCGGGAACGATTCTGGGTACTGCTTCTGCGGAGTTTGCAAGTTCTCCCTGTGTCTACGTGGGTTTCCTCCGGGTGCTCCGGTTTCCTCCCACATGCCAAAGACTTGCAGGTTGATAGGTTAATTGGCCATCATAAATTGCCCATAGTATAGGTAGGTGGTAGGGAAATATATAGGGACAGGTGGGGATGTGATAGGAATACGGGATTAGTATAGGATTAGTATAAATGGGTGGTTGATGGTCGGCACAGTCTCGGTGGGCCGAAGGGCCTGTTTAAGTGCTGTATCTCTAAACTAATCTAAATACTGACACCTAGTGTCACTGACACCCAGTGACACAAACAAACACACACTGACACCCAGTAACACAGAGAAACACTGACACACAGTAACAAAGACATACACTGACACCAAGTAACACAGACACACACTGACACCCAGTAACAAAGACATACACTGATACCAAGTCACAAAGGCGTACACTGACACCAAGTAACAAAGACGTACACTGCTACCCAGTAACACAGACACACACTTACACCAAGTAACAAAGACATACACTTACACTTAGTAACTAAGACTTACACTGACACCAAGTAACAAAGACGTACTCTGCTACCCAGTAACACAGACAAACACTTACACCAAGTAACAAAGACATACACTGACATCAAGGAACAAAGACACACACTTACACCAAGTGACACAGATATGCACTGACACCAAGTAACAAAGACATACACTGATACCCAGTAACACAGACACACACTGACACCAAGTAACAAAGACATACACTGACACCAAGTCACAAAGACACACACTGACACCGAGTAACACAGACACACACTAACACCAAGTAACACAGAGAAACACTGATACACAGTAACAAAGACATACACTGACACGAAGTAACACAGACACAGACTGACAGCCAGTAACAAAGACATACACTGATACCAAGTCACAAAGACATACACTGATACCCAGTAACACAGACACACACTTACACCAAGTAACAAGGACATACATTGACACCAAGTAACAAAGACACACACTTACACCAAATAACACAGACATACACTGACACCCAGTAACAAAGACATACACTGATACCCAGTAAGAAAGACACACACTTACACCAAGTAACAAAGACATGCACTGACGCCAGGTCACAAAGACACACACTGACACCCAGTAACAAAGACATACACTCACACCAAGTCACAAAGACATACACTGATACCCAGTAACACAGACACACACTTACACTAAGTAACAAAGACATACACTGATACCCAGTAACACAGACACACACTTACACTAAGTAACAAAGACAGACACTGACACCCAGTAACACAGACACACACGGACACCAAGTAACAAAGACATACACTGACACCAAGTAACAAAGACACACACTTACACGAAGTAACACAGACATACACTGACACCAAGTAACAAAGACACACACTTACACCAAGTAACAAAGACATACACTGATACCCAGTAACACAGGCACACACTGTGGCGGGGGGGGGGGGGGGGGGGGGGGGCACATTGGCGCAGTGGTTAGCACCGCAGCCTCACAGCTCCAGGGACCCGGGTTCTATTCTGGGTACTGCCTGTGCGGAGTTTGCAAGTTCTCCCTGTGTCTGCGTGGGTTTCCTCCGGGTGCTCCGGTTTCCTCCCATATGCCAAAGACTTGCCGGTTGATTGGTTCATTGGCTATCATAAATTGCCCCTAGTATAGGTAGGTGGTAGGGAAATATATAGGGACAGGTGGGGATGTGATAGGAATACGGGATTAGTGTAGGATTAGTATAAATGGGTGGTTGATGGTCGGCACAGACTCGGTGGGCCGAAGGGCCTGTTTAAGTGCTGTATCTCGAAACTAAACTAAATACTGACACCCAGTGTCACTGACACCCAGTAACACAAACAAACACGCACTGACACACAGTAACAAAGACATACACAGACACCAAGTAACACAGACACCCACTGACACCCAGTAACAAAGGCATACACTGATACCAAGTCACAAAAACATACACTGATCCCCAGTATCACAGCCACACACTTACACCAAGTAACAAAGACATACACTGACATCAAGTAACAAAGACACACACTTACACCAAGTAACACAGACATACAATGACACCAAGTAACAAAGACATACACTGATACCCAGTAACACAGACACACACTTACACCAAGTAACAAAGACATACACTGACACCAAGTCACAAAGACACACACTGACACCCAGTAACAAAGACATACACTGACACCAAGTCACAAAGACATACACTGATACCCAGTAACACAGACACACACTTACACCAAGTAACACAGACATACACTGACACCAAATCACAAAGACACACACTGACACCCATTAACAAAGACATACACTGACACCAAGTCACAAAGACATACACTGATACCCAGTAACACAGACACACATTTACACCAAGTAACACAGACATACACTGACACGAAGTAACAAAGACATACACTGATACCCAGTAACACAGACAGACACTTACACCAAGTAACAAAGACAGACACTGATACCCAGTAACACAGACACACACGGACACCAAGTTACAAAGACGTACAATGACACCCAGTAACAAAGACACACACTGACACCCAGTAACAAAGACACACACTCACACCAAGTAACACAGACATACACTGACACCAAGTAACAAAGACATACAATGATACCCAGTAAAACAGGCACACACTGGGGGGGAGGGGAGGGAGGGGGGGGGGGGGGGCACATCGGCGCTGTGGTTAGCACCGCAGCCTCACAGCTCCAGGGACCCGGGTTCGATTCTGGGTACTGCCTGTGCGGAGTTTGCAAGTTCTCCCTGTGTCTGCCTGGGTTTCCTCCGGGTGCTCCGGTTCCCTCCCACATGCCAAAGACTTGAAGGTTGATAGGTTAATTGGCCATCATAAATTGCCCCTCGTATAGGTCGGTGGGAGGGAAATATATATCGACAGGTGGTGATGTGATAGGAATACGGGATTAGTGCAGGATTAGTATAAATGGGTGGCTGATGGTCGGCACAGACTCGGTGGGCCGAAGGGCCTGTTTAAGTGCTGTACCTCTGAACTAAACTAAATACTGACACATAGTGTCACTGACACCCAGTAACACAAACAAATACACACTGACACCCAGTAACACAGAGAAACATTGATACACAGTAACAAAGACATACACTGACACGAAGTAACACAGACACACACTGACACCCAGTAACAAAGACATACACTGATACCAAGTCACAAAGACATACACTGATACCCAGTAACACAGACACACACTTACACCAAGTAACAAAGACATACACTGACACCAAGTAACAAAGACATACACTTACACCAAGTAACACAGACATACACTGAAACCCAGCAACAAAGACATACACTGATACCCAGTAACACAGACACACACTTACAGCAAGTAACAAAGACATACACTGACACCAAGTCACAAAGAGACACACTGACACCCAGTAACAAAGACATACACTGACACCAAGTCACAAAGACATACACTGATACCCAGTAACACATACACACACCTACACCAATTAACACAGACATACCCTGCACCAAGTAACAAAGACATACACTGATACCCAGTAACACAGACACACACTTACACCAAGTCACAAAACAATACACTGATACCCAGTAACACAAACACACACTTACACCAAGTAACACAGACATGCACTGACACCAAGTAACAAAGACATACACTGATACCCAGTAACACAGACACACACTTACACCAAGTAACAAAGACATGCACTGATACCCAGTAACACAGACACACACTTACACCAAGTAACAAAGACAGACACTGATAACCAGTAACACAGACACACACATACACCAAGTAACAAAGACATACACTGACACCCAGTAACAAAGACATACACTGACACCCAGTAACACAGACACACACGGACACCAAGTAACAAAGACACACACTTACACCAAGTAACACAGACACACACTGACACCCAGTAACACAGACACACACTTACACCAAGTAACACAGACATACACTGACACCAAGTAACAAAGACATACACTGATACCTAGTAACAAAGACATACACTGACACCAAGTAACAAAGACAGACACTGATACCCAGTCACAAAGACACACACATGCACCAAGTAACAAAGACATACACTGACACCCAGTAAAAAAGTCATACACTGAAACCCAGTAACACTGACACACACGGACACCAAGTAACAAAGACACACACTTACACCAAGTAACACAGACACCCAGTAACACAGATACACACTTACACCAAGTAACACAGGCATACACTGACACCAAGTAACAAAGACATACACTGATACCCAGTCACACAGACACACACTTACACCAAGTAACAAAGACAGACACTGCTACCCAGTAACACAGATACACACGTACACCAAGTAACAAAGACACACACTTACACCAAGTAACACAGACACACACTGACACCCAGTTACACAAACAAACACACTGACACCAAGTAACACAGACATCCACTGACACCAAGTAACAAAGACATACACTGATACACAGTAACACAGGCACACACTGGGGGGCGGGGCACATTGGCGCAGTGGTTAGCACCGCAGCCTCACAGCTCCAGGGACCCGGGTTCGATTCTGGGTACTGCCTGTGCGGAGTTTGCAAGTTCTCCCTGTGTCTGCGTGGGTTTCCTCCGCGTGTACCGGTTTCCTCCCACATGCCAAAGACTTGCAGGTTGATTGGTTAATTGGCCATCATAAATTGCCCCTAGTAGAGGTAGGAGGTAGGGAAATATATAGGGACAGGTGGGGATGTGATAGGTATACGGGATTAGTGTCGGATTAGTATAAATGGGTGGTTGATGGTCGGCACTGACTCGGAGGGCCGAACGGCCTGTTTAATTGCTGTATCTCGAAGCTAAACTAAATACTGACTCCTAGTGTCACTGACACCCAGTAACACAAACAAACACACACTGACACCCAGTAACACAGAGAAACACTAATGCACAGTAACAAAGAAATACACTGACACCAAGTAAAACAGACACACACTGACACCCAGCAACAAAGACATACACTGATACCAAGTCACAAAGACATACACAGATACCCAGTAACACAGCAACACACTTACACCAAGTAACAAATATATACACTGACACCAAGTAACAAAGACACACACTTACACCAAGTAACACAGACAGACACTGACACCAAGTAACAAAGACATACACTGATACCCAGTAACACAGACACACACATACAACAAGTAACAAAGACATACACTGACAGCAAGTCACAAAGACACACACTGACACCCAGTAAAAAAGACATACTCTGACAACAAGTCACAAAGACATACACTGATACCCAGTAACACAGACACACACTTTCACCAAGTAACACAGACATACAACGACACCAAGTAACAAAGACATACACTGATTCCCAGTAACACAGACACACACTTGCACCAAGTAACAAAGACATACACTGCCAGCCAGTAACGAAGACACACACTGACACCCAGTAACAAAGACACACACTTACAAAAAGTAACACAGACACACACTGACACCCAGTAACAAAGACATACACTGATATTAAGTGACAAAGACATACACTGATACCCAGTAACACAGACACACACTTACACCAAGTAAAAAAGACACACACTTACACCAAGTAACACAGATATACACTGACACCAAGTAACAAAGACATACACAGACACCAAGTAACAAAGACATAAACTGACACACAGTAGCAAAGACATACACTGACACCAAGTCACAAAGACACACACTGACACCCAGTAAAAAAGACATACACTGACACCAAGTCACAAAGACATACACTGACACCAAGTAACAAAGACATACACTGATAACCAGTAGCACAGACACACACTTGCACCAAGTAACAAAGACATTCACTGACACCAAGTAACAAAGACATACAATTACACCAAGTAACACAGACATACACTGACACCAATTAACAAAGACATACAATTACACCAAGTAACAAAGGCACACACTTACACCAAGTAACAAAGACATACACTGACACCAAGTAACAAAGACATACACTGTTACCCAGTAACACAGACACACAATTACAACAAGTAACAAAAACACACTCTTACACCAAGTAACAAAGACATACACTGACACCAAGTAACAAAGACATACAATTACACCAAGTAACAAAGAAATACACTTACACCATGTAACACAGACATACACTGTTACCCAGTAACACAGACACACACTTACGCCAAGTCACAAAGACATACACTGATACCAAGTAACACAGACACAAACTTACACCAAGTAACAAAGACATACACTGACACCAAGTAACAAAGTCATACACTTACACCAAGTAACACAGACATACACTGACACCCAGTGACAAAGACATACAATTACACCAAGTAACAAAGACACACACTTACACCTTTTAAAACAGACATACACTGACACCATGTAACAAAGACATGCACTGATACCCAGTAACACAGACACACACTTACACCAAGTAACAAAGATATACACTGATACCCAGTAAAACAGACACAAACTTACACCAAGTAACAAAGACATACACTGACACCAAGTTACAAAGACATACACTGACACCAAGTAACGAAGACAGACACTGACACCCAGTAACAAAGACGTACACTGATTCCCAGTAACACAGACACACACTTACACCAAGTAACAAAGACAGACACTGATACCCAGTAACACAGACACACACTTACACCAAGTCACAAAACAATACACTGATACCCAGTAACACAGACACACACTTACACCAAGTAACACAGACATGCACTGACACCAAGTAACAAAGACATACACTGATACCCAGTAACACAGACACACACCTACACCAAGTAACAAAGACAGACACTGATACCCAGTAACACAGACACACACATACACCAAGTAACAAAGACATACACTGCCAGCCAGTAACAAAGACATACACTGACACCAAGTCACAAAGACACACACTGACACCCAGTAAAAAAGACATACACTGACACCAAGTCACAAAGACATACACTGATACCCAGTAACACAGACAAACACTTACACCAAGTCACAAAACAATACACTGGTACCCAGTAACACAGACACACACTTACACCAAGTAACACAGACATACACTGACACCAAGTAACAAAGACATACATTGATACCCAGTAACACAGACACACACCTACACCAAGTAACAAAGACATACACTGATACCCAGTCACACAGACACACACTTACACCAAGTAACAAAGACATACACTGATACCCAGTAACAAAGACAAACACTGACACCAAGTCACAAAGACACACACTGACACCCAGTAAAAACGACATACACTGACACCAAGTCACAAAGACATACACTGATAACCAGTAACACAGACACACACTTACACCAAGTAACACAGACATACACTGACACCAAGTAACAAAGACATACACTGATTCCCAGTAACACAGACACACACTTACAACAAGTAACAAAGACAGACACTGATACCCAGTAACACAGACACACACTTACACCAAGTCACAAAACAATACACTGACACCCAGTAACACAGACACACACTTACACCAAGTAACACAGACATACACTGACACCAAGTAACAAAGACATACACTGATACCCAGTAACACAGACATACACCTACACCAAGTAACAAAGACATACACTGATACCCAGTCACACAGACACACACTTACACCAAGTAACAAAGACAGACACTGATACCCAGTAACACAGACACCCACATACACCAAGTAACAAAGACATACACTGACACCCAGTAACAAAGACATAAACTGACACCAAGTCACAAAGACACACACTGACACCCAGTAAAAAAGAAATACACTGACACCAAGTCACAAAGACATACACTGATACCCAGTAACACAGATACACACTTACACCAAGTAACACAGACATACACTGACACCAAGTAACAAAGACATACACTGATTCCCAGTAACACAGACACACACTTACACCAAGTAACAAAGACAGACACTGATACCCAGCAACACAGACACACACTTACACCAAGTCACAAAACAATACACTGATACCCAGTAACACAGACACACACTTACACCAAGTAACACAGACATACACTGACACCAAGTAACAAAGACATACACTGATACCCAGTAACACAGACACACACCTACACCAAGTAACAAAGACATACACTGATACCCAGTCACACAGACACACACTTACACCAATTAACAAAGACAGACACTGATACCCAGTAACACAGACACACACATACACCAAGTAACAAAGACATACACTGACACCCAGTAACAAAGACGTACACTGACACCAAGTCACAAAGACACACACTGACACCCAGTAAAAAAGACATACACTGACACCAAGTCACAAAGACATACACTGATACCCAGTAACACAGACACACACTTACACCAAGTAACACAGACATACACTGACACCGAGTAACAAAGACATACACTGATACCCGGTAACACAGGCACACACTGGGGGGTGGGGGTGGGCACATCACCGCTGTGGTTAGCACCGCAGCCTCACAGCTCCAGGGACCCGGGTTCAATTCTGGGAACTGCCTGTGCGGGGTTTGCAAGTTCTCCCTGTGTCTGCGTGTGTTTCCTCCGGGTGCTCCGGTTTCCTCCCACATGCCAAAGACTTGCAGGTTGATAGGTTAATTGGCCATCATAAATTGCCCCGAGTACATGTAGGTGGTAGGGAAATATATAGGGACAGGTGGGGATGTGATAGGAATACGGGATTAGTGTAGGATTAGTATAAATGGGTGGTTGATGGACGGCCCAGACTCGGTGGGCCGAGGGGCCTGTTTCAGTGCTGTATCTCTAAACTAAACTAAATACTGACACCTAGTGTCACTGACATCCAGTAACACAAACAAACACACACTGACACCCAGTAACACAGAGAAACACTGATACACAGTCACAAAGACATACACTGACACGAATTAACAAAGACACACACTGACACCCAGTAACAAAGACATACACTGATACCAAGTGACAAAGACATACACTGATACCCAGTAACACAGACACACACTTACACCAAGTAACAAAGACATACACTGACACCAAGTAACAAAGACAAACATACACCAAGTAACACAGACATACACGGACACCCAGTAACAAAGACATACACTGATACCCAGTAACACAGAAACACACTTACACCAAGTAACAAAGACATACACTGACACCAAGTCACAAAGACACACACTGACACCCAGTAACAAAGACATACACTGACACCAAGTCACAAAGACATACACTGATACCCAGTAACAAAGTCATGCACTTACACCAAGTAACACAGACATATACTGATACAAAGTAACACAGACACACACTTACACCAAGTAACACAGACGCAAAATTACACCAAGTAACAAAGACATACACTGACACCAAGTAACATAGTCATACACTTACAACACGTAACACGGACATACACAGACACCAAGTAACAAAGACATACAATTACACCAAGTAACAAAGACACACACTTACACGAAGTAACAAAGACATACACGGACACCAAGTAACAAAGACATACACTGACACCCAGTAACACAGACACACACTTACACCAAGTAACAAAGACATACACTGACACCAAGTAACAAAGACATACACTGATAACCAGTAACACAGACACACACTTACACCAAGTAAAAAGGACACACACTTACACCAAGTAACACAGACATACACTGACACCAAGTAACAAAGACATACACAGACACCAAGTAACAAAGACATAAACTGACACACAGTAGCAAAGACATACACTGACACCAAGTCACAAAGACACACAATGACACCCAGTAAAAAAGACATACACTGACACCAAGTCACAAAGACATACACTGACACCAAGTAACAAAGACATACACTGATAACAAGTAGCACAGACACACACTTACACCAAGTAACAAAGACATACGCTTACACCAAGTAACAAAGACATACAATTTCACCAAGTAACACAGACATACACTGACATCAAGTAACAAAGACATACAATTACACCAAGTAACAAAGACATACACTGTTACCCAGTAACACAGACACACAATTACAACAAGTAACAAAATCACACACTTACACCAAGTAACAAAGACATACACTGACACCAAGTAACAAAGACATACAATTACACCAAGTAACAAAGAAATACACTTACACCATGTAACACAGACATACACTGACACCAAGTAACAAAGACATACACTGTTACCCAGTAACACAGACACACACTTACGCCAAGTCACAAAGACATACACTGATACCAAGTAACACAGAATCAAACTTACACCAAGTAACAAATACATACACTGACACCAAGTAACAAAGTCATACACTTACACCAAGTAACACCGACATACACTGACACCAAGTAACACCGACATACACTGACACCAAGTAACAAAGACATACAATTACACCAAGTAACAAAGACACACACTTACACCTTTTAAAACAGACATACACTGACACCATGTAATAAAGACATGCACTGATACCCAGTAACACAGACACACACTTACACCAAGTAACAAAGATATACACTGATACCCAGTAAAACAGACACAAACTTACACCAAGTAACAAAGACATACACTGACACCAAGTTACAAAGACATACACTGACACCAAGTAACGAAGACAGACACTGACACCCAGTAACAAAGACGTACACTTGCACCAAGTAACACAGACATACACTGACACCATGTAACAAAGACATGCAGTGAAACCCAGTAACACAGACATACACTGACATCAAGTAACAAAGACACACACTTACACCAAGTAACACAGACATACACTGACACCATGTAACAAAGACATGCACTGATACCCAGTAACACATACATACACTGACACCAAGTAACAAAGAGATAAACTTTCACCAACGAACGAAGACATACACTGATACCCAGTAACACAGAAACAGACTTACACCAAGTAACAAAGACAGACACTGACAACCAGTCACAAAGACATCCACTGATACCCAGTAACACAGAAACCCACTTACACCAAGTAACAAAGACAAACACTGACACCAAGTAACAAAGACATACACTGACACCAAGAAACAAAGACATACACTTACACCAAGTAACACAGACACACACTGACACCCAGTAACACAAACAAACACACACTAACACCCAGTAACATAGAGAAACACAGACATAAAGTTACAAAGACATACACAGACTCACACTGACACCAAGTAACAAAGACTAACACAGCCACACACTGTCACCAAGTAACAAAGACATACACTGACACCCAGTAGCAAAGACATAGACTGACACCAAGTCACAAAGACATACACTGATACCCAGTAACACAGACACACACTTCCACCAAGTAACAAATACATAAACTTACACCAAGTAACACAGACATACACTTACACGACGTAACACAGACATACACTGACACCAAGTAACAAAGACATACACTTAAACCAAGTAACAAAGATACACACTTACACCAAGTAACAAAGACACACACTTACACGACGTAACACAGACATACACTGACACCAAGTAACAAAGACATACACTGATACCCAGTAACAGAGACACTCACTTACACCAAGTAACAAAGACATACACTGACACCCAGTAACAAAGACACACACTGACACCATGTAACACAGACATACACTGACACCAAGTAACAAAGACATACACGGAAACCCAGTAACACAGACACACACTTACACCAAGTAACAAAGACATCCACTGACACCAAGTCAAAAGACATGCACTGACACCCAGTAACAAAGCCATACACTGACACCAAGTCAAAAGACATACACTGACACCAAGTAACAAAGACATACACTGACACCAAGTCACAAAGACATACACTGACACCAAGTAACAAAGACTTACCCTGATACCCAGTAGCACAGACACACACTTACACCAAGTAACCAAGACATACACTGACACCAAGTAACAAAGACATACACTTACACCAAGTAACACAGACATACACTGACACCAAGTAACAAAGACATACAATTACACCAAGTAGCAAAGACACACACTTACACCAAGTAACACAGACATACACTGACACCAAGTAACAAAGACATACACTGTTACCCAGTAACACAGACACACACTTACACCAAGTAACACAGACATACACTGACACCATGTAACAAAGACATGCAGTGATACCCAGTAACACAGACATACACTGACACCAAGTAACAAAGACACACACTTACACCAAGTAACACAGACATACACTGACACCATGTAACAAAGACATGCACTGATATCCAGTAACACAGACATACACTGACACCAACAAACAAAGAAATACACTGATACCCAGTAACACAGACACAGACTTACACCCAGTAACAAAGACATACACTGACACCAAGTCACAAAGACATACACTGATACCCAGTAACACAGACACACAGTTACACCAAGTAACAAAGACAAACACTGACACCAAGTAACAAAGACATACACTGACACCAAGAAACAAAGACATACACTTACACCAAGTAACAAAGACACACACTGAAACCCAGTAAGACAAACAAACACACACTGACACCCAGCAACATAGAGAAACACAGACACACAGTAACAAAGACATACACAGACTCACTCTTACACCAAGTAACAAAGACTAGGTGTACTAGCTAGATGGATAAAGAACTGGCTGGGCAACAGGAGACAGAGAGTAGCAGTAGAAGGGAGTTTCTCAAAATGGAGACGTGTGACCAGTGGTGTTCCACAGGGATCCGTGCTGGGACCACTGTCGTTTGTGATATACATTAATGATTTGGAGGAAAGTATAGGTGGACTGATTAGCAAATTTGCAGACGACACTAAGATTGGTGGAGTAGCAGATAGTGAAGGGGACTGTCAGAGAATACAGCAGAATATAGATAGATTGGCGAGTTGGGAAGAGAAATGGCAGATGGAGTTCAATAGGGCAAATGCGAGGTGATGCATTTTGGAAGATCCAATTCAATAGTGAACTATACAGTAAATGGAAAAGTCCTGGGGAAAATTGATGTCCAGAGAGATTTGGGTGTTCAGATCCACTGTTCCCTGAAGGTGGCAACGCAGGTAAATAGAGTGGACAAGAAGGCATACGGCATGCTTTCCTTCATCGGACGGGGCATTGAGTACAAGAGTTGGCAGGTCATGTTACAGTTGTACAGGACTTTGGTTCGGCCACATTTGGAATACTGCGTACAGTTCTGGTCGCCACATTATCAAAAGGATGTGGATGCTTTGGAAAGGGTGCAGAGGAGGTTCACCAGGATGTTGCCTAGTATGGAGGGCGTAGCTATGAAGAGAGGTTGAGTAGATTAGGATTATTTTCATTAGAAAGACGGAGGTTGAGGGGGGACCTGATTGAGGTGTACAAAATCATGAGAGGTATAGACAGGGTGGATAGCAAGAAGCTTTTTCCCAGAGTGGGGGTTTCAATTACTAGAGGACACGAGTTCAAAGTGAAAGGGGAAAAGTTTAGGGGGGATATGCGTGGAAAGTTCTTTACGCAGAGGGTGGTGGGCACCTGGAACGCATTGCCAGCGGAGGTGGTAGATGCGGGCACGATGGAGTCTTTTAAGATGTATCTAGACAGATACATGAATGGGCAGGAACAAAAAAGAGATACAGAAGCTTAGAAAATAGGCGACATGTTTAGAGAGAGGATCTGGATCGGCGCAGGCTTGGAGGGCCGAAGGGCCTGTTCCTGTGCTGTAATTATCTTTGACACCAAGTAGCAAAGACAAAAAAAAAAAATCTTTGACTAACACAGACACACACTGTCACCAAGTAACAAAGACATACACTGACACCCAGTAACAAAGACATAGACTGACACCAAGTCACAAAGACATACACTGATACCCAGTAACACAGACACACACTTCCACCAAGTAACAAAGAGAAACACTGACACCAAGTAACAAAGACATACACTTACACCAAGTAACACAGACATACACTGACACCAAGTAACAAAGACATACACTTAAACCAAGTAACAAAGATACACACTTACACGAAGTAACACAGACATACACTGACACCAAGTAACAAAGACATAAACTGATACCCAGTAACACAGACACACACTTACACCAAGTAACAAAGACATACACTGACACCCAGTAACAAAGACATACACTGACACCATGTAACACAGACATACACTGACACAAAGTAACAAAGACATACACCGACACCCAGTAACACAGGCACACACTTACACCTAGTAACAAAGACATACACTGACACCAAGTAAAAAAGAAATACACTGATACCCAGCAGCACAGACGCACACTTACACCAAGTAACAAAAACACACACTTACACCAAGTAACACAGACATAAACTGACACCAAGTAACAAAGACATACACTGATACCAAGTAACAAAGACATAAACTGACACACAGTAACCAAGACATAAACTGACACCAAGTCACAAAGACATACACTGACACCCAGTAACAAAGACACACACTGACACCAAGTCACAAAGACATACACAGACACCAAGTAACAAAGACATGCACTGATACACAGTAGCACAGTCACACACTTACACCAAGTAACCAAGACATAAACTGACACCAAGTAACAAAGACATACACTTACACCTAGTAACACAGACATACACTGACACCAAGTAACAAAGACATACAATTACACCAAGTAACAAAGACACACACTTACACCAAGTAACACAGACATACACTGACACCAAGTAACAAAGACATACACTGTTACCCAGTAACACAGACACACACTTACACCAAGTAACAAAGGCATACACTGATACCAAGTAACACAGACACACGCTTACACCAAGTAAAACAAACACACACTTACACCAAGTAACAAAGACATGCACTGACACCAAGTAACAAAGACATACAATTACACCAAGTAACAAAGACACACACATACACCATGTAACACAGACATACACTGACACCAAGAAACAAAGACAAACACTGTTACCCAGTAACACAGACACACACTTACACCAAGTAACAAAGACAGACACTGATACCGATCAACACAGTCCCACACTTACAACAGGTAACACAGACATACACTGACACCAAGTAACAAAGACATACACTGATACCCAGTAACACAGACACACACTGGGCGGCACATTGGCACAGTGGTTAGCAGCCTCACAGGTCCAGGGACACGGGCTCGATTCTGGGTACTGCCTGTGCGGAGTTTGCCAGTTCTCCCTGTGTCTGCGTGGGTTTCCTCCGGGTGCTCCGGTTTCCTTCCACATGCCAAAGACATGCAGGTTGATAGGTTAATTGGAAATTATAAATTGCCCCTAGTATAGGTAGGTGGTAGGGAAATATATAGGGACAGGTGGCGATGTGATAGGAATACGGGATTAGTGTAGGATTAGTATAAATGGGTGGTTGATGGTCGGCACAGACTCGGTTGGCCGAATGGCCTGTTTCAGTGCTGTATCACTAAACTAAATACTGACACACAGTAACACAAACAAACACACGCTGACACCCAGTAACAAAGAGAAAAACTGATGCACAGTAACAAAGACATACACTTACGCCAAGTAACAAAGACATACACTGATAACCAGTAACATAGACACACACTTACTCCAAGTAACAAAGACGTACACAGACATCAAGTAACAGAGACATAGACTCACGCCAAGTAACAAAGCCATACACAGACACCAAGTAACAAAGACATACACTGATATCCAGTAACACAGACACACACTTACACCAAGTAACATAGACATACACTGACACCAAGTAACAAAGACATACACAGACACCATGTAACAAAGGCATACACTTACACTAAGTAACAAAGACACACACTTACACCAGGTAACAAAGACATACACTGACACCAAGTAACAAAGACAGACAATTACACCAAGTAACAAAGACATACACTTACACCAAATATTTTGACATACACTGACACCAAGTAACAAAGACATACACTGATACCCAGTAACACAGACACACAATTAAACCAAGTAACAAAGACATACACTGACACCAAGTCACAAAGACACACACTGACACCCAATAACAAAGACATACACTGACACCAAGTCACAAAGACATACACTGATACCCTGTAATACAGACGCACACATACACCAAATTACACAGACATACCCTGACACCAAGTAACAAAGACATACACTGATTCCCAGTAACACAGACACACACTTACACCAAGTAACAAAGACAGACACTGATAACCAGTAAGACAGACACACACTTACACCAAGTAACAAAGACATACACTGACACCCAGTAACAAAGACATACACTTACACCAAGTTACAAAGACATACACTGACACCAAGTAACAAAGACGTACAATTACACCAAGTAACAAAGACACACACTTACACCAAGTCACCAAGTAACACAGCCATACACTGACACCAAGTAACAAAGACATACACTGTTACCCAGTAACGCAGACAGACACTAACACCAAGTAACAAAGACATACACTGACACCCAGTAACAAAGACATACACTGACACCATGTAACACAGACATACACTGACACAAAGTAACAAAGACATACACTGACACCCAGTAACACAGGCACACACTTACACCTAGTAACAAAGACATACACTGACACCAAGTAAAAAAGAAATACACTGATACCCAGCAGCACAGACGCACACTTACACCAAGTAACAAAGACACACACTTACACCAAGTAACACAGACATAAACTGACACCAAGTAACAAAGACATACACTGATACCAAGTAACAAAGACATAAACTGACACACAGTAACCAAGACATAAACTGACACCAAGTCACAAAGACATACACTGACACCCAGTAACAAAGACACACACTGACACCAAGTCACAAAGACATACACAGACACCAAGTAACAAAGACATGCACTGATACACAGTAGCACAGTCACACACTTACACCAAGTAACCAAGACATAAACTGACACCAAGTAACAAAGACATACACTTACACCTAGTAACACAGACATACACTGACACCAAGTAACAAAGACGTACAATTACACCAAGTAACACAAACACACACTTACACCAAGTAACAAAGACATGCACTGACACCAAGTAACAAAGACATACAATTACACCAAGTAACAAAGACACACACATACACCATGTAACACAGACATACACTGACACCAAGTTTCAAAGACATACACTGTTACCCAGTAACACAGACACACACTTACACCAAGTAACAAAGGCATACACTGATACCAAGTAACACAGACACACGCTTACACCAAGTAACACAAACACACACTTACACCAAGTAACAAAGACATGCACTGACACCAAGTAACAAAGACATACAATTACACCAAGTAACAAAGACACACACATACACCATGTAACACAGACATACACTGACACCAAGTTTCAAAGACATACACTGTTACCCAGTAACACAGACACACACTTACACCAAGTAACAAAGACATACACTGATACCAAGTAACACAGACACACACTTACACCAAGTAACACAGACACACACTTACACCAAGTAACAAAGACATACACTGACACCAGGTAACAAAGACATACACTTACACCAAGTAACACAGACATACACTGACACCAAGTAACAAAGACATACAATTACACCAAGTAACAAAGACACACACTTACACCAAGTAACACAGTCATACACTGACACCAAGTAACAAAGACATACACTGTTACCCAGTAACACAGACACACACTTACACCAAGTAACAAAGACAGACACTGATACCGATCAACACAGACCCACACTTACAACAGGAAACACAGACATACACTGACACCAAGTAACAAAGACATACACTGATACCCAGTAACACAGACACACACTGGGCGGCACATTGGCACAGTGGTTAGCAGCCTCACAGGTCCAGGGACACGGTCTCGATTCTGGGTACTGCCTGTGCGGAGTTTGCGAGTTTTCCCTGTGTCTGCGTGGGTTTCCTCCGGGTGCTCCGGTTTCCTTCCACATGCCAAAGACATGCAGGTTGATAGGTTAATTGGAAATTATAAATTGCCCCTAGTATAGGTAGGTGGTAGGGAAATATATAGGGACAGGTGGCGATGTGATAGGAATACGGGATTAGTGTAGGATTAGTATAAATGGGTGGTTGATGGTCGGCACAGACTCGGTTGGCCGAATGGCCTGTTTCAGTGCTGTATCACTAAACTAAATACTGACACACAGTAACACAAACAAACACACGCTGACACCCAGTAACATAGAGAAACACTGATGCACAGTAACAAAGACATACACTTACGCCAAGTAACAAAGACATACACTGATAACCAGTAACATAGACACACACTTACTCCAAGTAACAAAGACGTACACAGACATCAAGTAACAGAGACATAGACTCACGCCAAGTAACAAAGCCATACACAGACACCAAGTAACAAAGACATACACTGATACGCAGTAACACAGACATACACTTACACCAAGTAACAAAGACATACACTGATATCCAGTAACACAGACACACACTTACACCAAGTAACATAGACATACACTGACACCAAGTAACAAAGACATACACAGACACCATGTAACAAAGGCATACACTTACACTAAGTAACAAAGACACACACTTACACCAGGTAACAAAGACATACACTGACACCAAGTAACAAAGACAGACAATTACACCAAGTAACAAAGACATACACTTACACCAAATATTTTGACATACACTGACACCAAGTAACAAAGACATACACTGATACCCAGTAATACAGACGCACACTTACACCAAATTACACAGACATACCCTGACACCAAGTAACAAAGACATACACTGATTCCCAGTAACACAGACACACACTTACAACAAGTAACAAAGACAGACACTGATAACCAGTAGGACAGACACACACTTACACCAAGTAACAAAGACATACACTGACACCCAGTAACAAAGACATACACTTACACCAAGTTACAAAGACATACACTGACACCAAGTAACAAAGACGTACAATTACACCAAGTAACAAAGACACACACTTACACCAAGTCACCAAGTAACACAGCCATACACTGACACCAAGTAACAAAGACATACACTGTTACCCAGTAACGCAGACAGACACTAACACCAAGTAACACAGACACACACTTACACCAAGTAACACAGACACACACTTACACCAAGTAACACAGACATACACTGACACCAAGTAACAAAGAAATACACAGACACCAAGTAACAAAGGCATACACTTACACCAAGTAACAAAGACACACACTTACACCAAGTAACACAGACATACACTGACACCAAGTAACAAAGACAGACAATTACACCAAGTAACAAAGACATACACTTACACCAAGTATTTTGACATACACTGAATCCTAGTAACAAAGACATACACTGATTCCCAGTAACACAGACACACAATTACACCAAGTAACAAAGACATACACTGACACCAAGTCACAAAGACACACACTGACACCCAATAACAAAGACATACACTGACACCAAGTCACAAAGACATACACTGATACCCAGTAACACAGATGCACACTTACACCAAGTTACACAGACATACACTGACACCAAGTAACAAAGACATACACTGATACCCAGTAACACAGACACACACTTCCACCAAGTAACAAAGACAGACACTGATACCCAGTAAGACAGACACACACTTACACCAAGTAACAAAGACATGCACTTACACCAAGTAACACAAACACACACTTACACCAAGTTACAAAGACATACACTGACACCAAGTAACAAAGACATACAATTACACCAAGTAACAAAGACACACACTTACACCAAGTAACACAGCCATACACTGACACCAAGTAACAAAGACATACACTGTTAACCAGTAACACAGACAGACACTTACACCAAGTAACAAAGACAGACACTGATACCAAGTAACACAGACACGCACTTACACCAAGTAACACAGACACACACTTACACCAAGTAACAAAGACATACACTGACACCAAGTAACAAAGACATACACTTACACCAAGTAACACAGACATACACTGACACCAAGTAACAAAGACACACACTGACACCCAGTAACAAAGACATACACTGACACCAAGTCACAAAGACATGCACTGATACCAAGTAACAAAGACATACAATTACACCAAGTAACAAAGACACACACATACACCAAGTAACACAGACATACACTGACACCATGTAACAAAGACATGCACTGACACCCAGTAACACAGACACACACTTAGACCAAGTAACAAAGATATACACTGATACCCAGTAACACAGACACACACTTACACCAAGTAACAAAGACATACACTGACACCAAGTCACAAAGACATACACTGATACCAAGTAACAAAGACATACAATTACACCAAGTAACAAAGACACACACTTACACCAAGTAACACAGACATACACTGACACCAAGTAACAAAGACATACACTGTTACCCAGTAACACAGACACACACTTACACCAAGTAACAAAGACATACACTGATACCAAGTAACACAGACACACACTTACACCAAGTAACACAGACACACACTTACACCAAGTAACAAAGACAGACACTGACACCAAGTAACAAAGACAGACACTGATACCCAGTAACACAGACACACACTTACACCAAGTAACAAAGACATACACTTACACCAAGTAACACAAACACACACTTACACCAAGTTACAAAGACATACACTGACACCAAGTAACAAAGACATACAATTACACCAAGTAACAAAGACATACACTGATACCAAGTAACACAGACACACACTTACACCAAGTAACAAAGACACACACTTACACCAAGTAACAAAGACATACACTGACACCACGTAACAAAGACATACACTTACACCAGATAACACAGACATACACTGACAACAAGTAACAAAGACATACAATTACACCAAGTAACAAAGACACACACTTACACCAAGTAGCACAGACATGCACTGACACCATGTAGCAAAGACATGCACTGATACCCAGTAACGCAGACACACACTTTCATCATGTAACAAAGACATACACTGATACCTAGTAACTCAGATACACAATTACACCAAGTAACAAAGACATACACAGACACCAAGTCACAAAGACACACACTGACACCCAGTAACAAAGACATACACTGACACCAAGTCACTAAGACTTGCACTGATACCAGGTAACAAAGCCATACAATTACACCAAGGAACAAAGACACACACTTACACCAAGTAACACAGACACACACTTACACCAAGTAACAAAGAGATACACTGACACTAATTAACAAAGACATACACTTTCACCACGTAACACAGACATACACTGACACCAAGTAAAAAAGACACACAATTACACCAAGTAACAAAGACACACACTTACACCAAGTAAAACAGACATACTCTGATACCACGTAACAAAGCCATGCAGTGATACCCAGTAACACAGACATACACTGACACCAAGTAACAAAGAATTACACTGACACCAAGAAACAAAGACATACACTGATACCCAATAACACAGACACACACTTACACCAAGTAACAAAGACATACACTGACACCCAGTAACAAAGACGTACACTGACACCAAGTCACAAAGACATACACTGATACCCAGTAACACAGACACTCACTTACACCAAGTAACAAAGACAATCACTGACACCAAGTAACAAAGACATCCACAGACACCAAGAAACAAAGACATACAATTACACCAAGTAGCACAGACACATACCGACACCCGGTAACACAAACAAACACACACTGACACCCAGTAACATAGAGAAACACTGACACACAGTAACAATGACATACACAGACAGACACTGACACCAAGTAACAAAGACTAACAGAGACACATGCTGACACCAAGTCACAAAGACATACACTGACACCCAGTAACAAAGACATACACTGACATAAAGTCACAAAGACATACACTGATACCCAGTAACACAGACACACACTTCCACAAAGTAACAAAGACAAACACTGACACCAAGTAACAAAGACATACACTTACACAAAATAACACAGACATACTCTGACACCAAGTCACAAAGACATACACTTACACCAAGTAACAAAGACACACACTTACACCAAGTAACAAAGACATACACTGACACCCAGTAACAAAGACATACACTGACACCAAGTCACAAAGACATACACTGATACCCAGTAACACAGACACACACTTACACCAAGTACCAAAGACAAACACTGACACCAAGTAACAAAGACAACCACTGACACCAAGAATCAAAGACATACACTTACACCAAGTAACACAGACACACACTGACACCCAGTAACACAAACAAACACACACTGACACCCAGTAACATAGAGAAACACTGACACACAGTAACAAACACATACACAGACAGACACTGACACCAAGTAACAAAGACTAACAAAGACACACACGGACACCAAGTCACAAAGACATACACTGACACCCAGTAACAAAAACATACACTGACACCAAGTCACAAAGACATACACTGATACCCAGTAACACAGACACACACTTCCACAAAGTAACAAAGACAAACACTGACACCAAGTAACAAAGACATTCACTTACACCAAGTAACAAAGACACACACTTACACCAAGCAACACAGACATATCCTGACACCAAGCAACAAAGACATACACTGACACCCAGTAACACAGACACACACACACACCAAGTAACAACGATACACACTGACACCAAGTAACAAAGACATACGCTGATACCCAGTAACACAGAGACACATTTACACCAAGTAACAAAGACACACACTTACACCAAGTAACACAGACATACACTGACACCAAGTAACAAAGACATACACTGACACCAAGAAACAAAGACATAAACTGACACCCAGTAACCAAGACATACACTGACACAAAGACACAAAGACATACAGTGACACCCAGTAACACAGACATACACTGACACTAAGTCACAAAGACATACACTGACACCAAGTAACAAAGACATACACTGATATCCAGTAACACAGACACACACTTACACCAAGTAACACAGACATACACTGACACCAAGTAACAAAGACATACACAGACACCAAGTAACAAAGGCATCCACTTACACCAAGTAACAAAGACACACACTTACACCAAGTAACACAGACATACACTGTCACCAAGTAACAAAGACAGACAATTACACCAAGTAACAAAGACATACACTTACACCAAGTATTTTGACATACACTGACTCCAAGTAACAAAGACATACACTGATACCCAGTGACACAGACACACAATTACACCAAGTAACAAAGACATACACTGACACCAAGTCACAAAGACACACACTGACACCCAATAACAAAGACATACACTGACACCAAGTCACAGAGACATACACTGATACCCAGTAACACTGATGCACACTTACACCAAGTTACACAGACGGACACTGACACCAAGTAACAATGACATACACTGATACCCAGTAACACAGACACACACTTACACCAAGTAACAAAGACAGACACTGATACCCAGTAAGACAGACACACAGTTACACCAAGTAACAAAGACATACACTTACACCAAGTAACACAAACACACACTTACACCAAGTTACAAAGACATACACTGACACCAAGTAACAAAGACATACAATTACACCAAGTAACAAAGACACACACTTACACCAAGTAACACAGCCATACACTGTCACCATGTAACAAAGACATACACTGTTAACCAGTAACACAGACAGACACTTACACCAAGTAACAAAGATATACACTGATACCCAGTAACACAGACACACACTTACACCAAGTAACAAAGACATACACTTACACCAAGTAACACAAACACACACTTACACCAAGTTACAAAGACATACACTGATACCAAGTAACAAAGACATACAATTACATCAAATAACAAAGACACACACATACACCAAGTAACACAGACATACACTGACAACATGTAACAAAGACATGCACTGACACCCAGTAACACAGACACACACTTACACCAAGTAACAAAGACATACACTGACACCAAGTCACAAAGACATACACTGATACCAAGTAACAAAGACATACAATTACACCAAGTAACAAAGACACACACTTACACCAAGTAACACAGACATACACTGACACCAAGTAACAAAGACATACACTGTTACCCAGTAACACAGACACACACTTACACCAAGTCACAAAGACAGACACTGATACCCAGTAAGACAGACACACACTTACACCAAGTAACAAAGACATACACTTACACCAAGTAACACAAACACACACTTACACCAAGTTACAAAGACATACACTGACACCAAGTAACAAAGACATACAATTACACCAAGTAACAAAGACACACACTTACACCAAGTAACACAGCCATACACTGTCACCAAGTAACAAAGACATACACTGTTAACCAGTAACACAGACAGACACTTACACCAAGTAACAAAGATATACACTGATACCCAGTAACACAGACACACACTTACACCAAGTAACAAAGACATACACTTACACCAAGTAACACAAACACACACTTACACCAAGTTACAAAGACATACACTGACACCAAGTAACAAAGACATACAATTACACCAAGTAACAAAGACACACACTTACACCAAGTAACACAGCCATACACTGTCACCAAGTAACAAAGACATACACTGTTAACCAGTAACACAGACAGACACTTACACCAAGTAACAAAGATATACACTGATACCCAGTAACACAGACACACACTTACACAAAGTAACAAAGACATACACTTACACCAAGTAACACAAACACACACTTACACCAAGTTACAAAGACATACACTGACACCAAGTAACAAAGACATACAATTACACCAAGTAACAAAGACACACACTTACACCAAGTAACAGAGCCATACACTGTCACCAAGTAACAAAGACATACACTGTTAACCAGTAACACAGACAGACACTTACACCAAGTAACAAAGACATACACTGATACCCAGTAATACAGACGCACACTTACACCACATTACACAGACATACCCTGACACCAAGTAACAAAGACATACACTGATTCCCAGTAACACAGACACACACTTACACCAAGTAACAAAGACAGACACTGATAACCAGCAAGACAGACACACACTTACACCAAGTAACAAAGACATACACTGACACCCAGTAACAAAGACATACACTTACACCAAGTTACAAAGACATACACTGACACCAAGTAACAAAGACGTACAATTACACCAAGTAACAAAGACACACACTTACACCAAGTCACCAAGTAACACAGCCATACACTGACACCAAGTAACAAAGACATACACTGTTACCCAGTAACGCAGACAGACACTAACACCAAGTAACAAAGACATACACTGATACCAAGTAACACAGACACACACTTACACCAAGTAACACAGACTCACACTTACACCAAGTAACACAGACATACACTGACACCAAGTAACAAAGACATACACAGACACCAAGTAACAAAGGCATACACTTACACCAAGTAACAAAGACACACACTTACACCAAGTAACACAGACATACACTGACACCAAGTAACAAAGACAGACAATTACACCAAGTAACAAAGACACACACTTACACCAAGTATTTTGACATACACTGAATCCAAGTAACAAAGACATACACTGATTCCCAGTAACACAGACACACAATTACACCAAGTAACAAAGACATACACTGACACCAAGTCACAAAGACACACACTGACACCCAATAACAAAGACATACACTGACACCAAGTCACAAAGACATACACTGATACCCAGTAACACAGATGCACACTTACACGAAGTTACACAGACATACACTGACACCAAGTAACAAAGACATACACTGATACCCAGTAACACAGACACACACTTCCACCAAGTAACAAAGATATACACTGATACCCAGTAACACAGACACACACTTACACCAAGTAACAAAGACATACACTTACACCAAGTAACACAAACACACACTTACACCAAGTTACAAAGACATACACTGACACCAAGTAACAAAGACATATAATTACACCAAGTAACAAAGACACACACTTACACCAAGTAACACAGCCATACACTGTCACCAAGTAACAAAGACATACACTGTTAACCAGTAACACAGACAGACACTTACACCAAGTAACAAAGATATACACTGATACCCAGTAACACAGACACACACTTACACCAAGTAACAAAGACATACACTTACACCAAGTAACACAAACACACACTTACACCAAGTTACAAAGACATACACTGACACCAAGTAACAAAGACATACAATTACACCAAGTAACAAAGACACACACTTACACCAAGTAACAGAGCCATACACTGTCACCAAGTAACAAAGACATACACTGTTAACCAGTAACACAGACAGACACTTACACCAAGTAACAAAGACATACACTGATACCCAGTAATACAAACGCACACTTACACCAAAATACACAGACATACCCTGACACCAAGTAACAAAGACATACACTGATTCCCAGTAACACAGACACACACTTACACCAAGTAACAAAGACAGACACTGATAACCAGTAAGACAGACACACACTTACACCAAGTAACAAAGACATACACTGACACCCAGTAACAAAGACATACACTTACACTTAGTTACAAAGACATACACTGACACCAAGTAACAAAGACATACAATTACACCAAGTAACAAAGACACACACTTACACCAAGTCTCCAAGTAACACAGCCATACACTGACACCAAGTGACAAAGACATACACTGTTACCCAGTAACGCAGACAGACACTAACACCAAGTAACAAAGACATACACTGATACCAAGTAACACAGACACACACTTACACCAAGTAACACAGACACACACTTACACCAAGTAACACAGACATACACTGACACCAAGTAACAAAGACATACACAGACACCAAGTAACAAAGGCATACACTTACACCAAGTAACAAAGACACACACTTACACCAAGTAACACAGACATACACTGACACCAAGTAACAAAGACAGACAATTACACCAAGTAACAAAGACATACACTTACACCAAGTATTTTGACATACACTGAATCCAAGTAACAAAGACATACACTGATTCCCAGTAACACAGACACACAATTACACCAAGTAACAAAGACATACACTGACACCAAGTCACAAAGACACACACTGACACCCAATAACAAAGACATACACTGACACCAAGTCACAAAGACATACACTGATGCCCAGTAACACAGATGCACACTTACACCAAGTTACACAGCCATACACTGTCACCAAGTAACAGAGACATACACTGTTAACCAGTAACACAGACAGACACTTACACCAAGTAACAAAGATATACACTGATACCCAGTAACACAGACACACACGTACACCAAGTAACAAAGACATACACTTACACCAAGTAACACAAACACACACTTACACCAAGTTACAAAGACATACACTGACACCAAGTAACAAAGACATACAATTACACCAAGTAACAAAGACACACACTTACACCAAGTAACAGAGCCATACACTGTCACCAAGTAACAAAGACATACACTGTTAACCAGTAACACAGACAGACACTTACACCAAGTAACAAAGACATACACTGATACCCAGTAATACAGACGCACACTTACACCAAATTACACAGACATACCCTGACACCAAGTAACAAAGACATACACTGATTCCCAGTAACACAGACACACACTTACACCAAGTAACAAAGACAGACACTGATAACCAGTAAGACAGACACACACTTACACCAAGTAACAAAGACATACACTGACACCCAGTAACAAAGACATACACTTACACTTAGTTACAAAGACATACACTGACACCAAGTAACAAAGACGTACAATTACACCAAGTAACAAAGACACACACTTACACCAAGTAACAGAGCCATACACTGTCACCAAGTAACAAAGACATACACTGTTAACCAGTAACACAGACAGACACTTACACCAAGTAACAAAGACATACACTGATACCCAGTAATACAGACGCACACTTACACCAAATTACACAGACATACCCTGACACCAAGTAACAAAGACATACACTGATTCCCAGTAACACAGACACACACTTACACCAAGTAACAAAGACAGACACTGATAACCAGCAAGACAGACACACACTTACACCAAGTAACAAAGACATACACTGACACCCAGTAACAAAGACATACACTTACACCAAGTTACAAAGACATACACTGACACCAAGTAACAAAGACGTACAATTACACCAAGTAACAAAGACACACACTTACACCAAGTCACCAAGTAACACAGCCATACACTGACACCAAGTAACAAAGACATACACTGTTACCCAGTAACGCAGACAGACACTAACACCAAGTAACAAAGACATACACTGATACCAAGTAACACAGACACACACTTACACCAAGTAACACAGACACACACTTACACCAAGTAACACAGACATACACTGACACCAAGTAACAAAGACATACACAGACACCAAGTAACAAAGGCATACACTTACACCAAGTAACAAAGACACACACTTACACCAAGTAACACAGACATACACTGACACCAAGTAACAAAGACAGACAATTACACCAAGTAACAAAGACACACACTTACACCAAGTATTTTGACATACACTGAATCCAAGTAACAAAGACATACACTGATTCCCAGTAACACAGACACACAATTACACCAAGTAACAAAGACATACACTGACACCAAGTCACAAAGACACACACTGACACCCAATAACAAAGACATACACTGATACCCAGTAACACAGATGCACACTTACACGAAGTTACACAGACATACACTGACACCAAGTAACAAAGACATACACTGATACCCAGTAACACAGACACACACTTCCACCAAGTAACAAAGATATACACTGATACCCAGTAACACAGACACACACTTACACCAAGTAACAAAGACATACACTTACACCAAGTAACACAAACACACACTTACACCAAGTTACAAAGACATACACTGACACCAAGTAACAAAGACATATAATTACACCAAGTAACAAAGACACACACTTACACCAAGTAACACAGCCATACACTGTCACCAAGTAACAAAGACATACACTGTTAACCAGTAACACAGACAGACACTTACACCAAGTAACAAAGATATACACTGATACCCAGTAACACAGACACACACTTACACCAAGTAACAAAGACATACACTTACACCAAGTAACACAAACACACACTTACACCAAGTTACAAAGACATACACTGACACCAAGTAACAAAGACATACAATTACACCAAGTAACAAAGACACACACTTACACCAAGTAACAGAGCCATACACTGTCACCAAGTAACAAAGACATACACTGTTAACCAGTAACACAGACAGACACTTACACCAAGTAACAAAGACATACACTGATACCCAGTAATACAAACGCACACTTACACCAAAATACACAGACATACCCTGACACCTAGTAACAAAGACATACACTGATTCCCAGTAACACAGACACACACTTACACCAAGTAACAAAGACAGACACTGATAACCAGTAAGACAGACACACACTTACACCAAGTAACAAAGACATACACTGACACCCAGTAACAAAGACATACACTTACACTTAGTTACAAAGACATACACTGACACCAAGTAACAAAGACATACAATTACACCAAGTAACAAAGACACACACTTACACCAAGTCTCCAAGTAACACAGCCATACACTGACACCAAGTGACAAAGACATACACTGTTACCCAGTAACGCAGACAGACACTAACACCAAGTAACAAAGACATACACTGATACCAAGTAACACAGACACACACTTACACCAAGTAACACAGACACACACTTACACCAAGTAACACAGACATACACTGACACCAAGTAACAAAGACATACACAGACACCAAGTAACAAAGGCATACACTTACACCAAGTAACAAAGACACACACTTACACCAAGTAACACAGACATACACTGACACCAAGTAACAAAGACAGACAATTACACCAAGTAACAAAGACATACACTTACACCAAGTATTTTGACATACACTGAATCCAAGTAACAAAGACATACACTGATTCCCAGTAACACAGACACACAATTACACCAAGTAACAAAGACATACACTGACACCAAGTCACAAAGACACACACTGACACCCAATAACAAAGACATACACTGACACCAAGTCACAAAGACATACACTGATGCCCAGTAACACAGATGCACACTTACACCAAGTTACACAGACATACACTGACAACAAGTAACAAAGACATACACTGATACCCAGTAACACAGACACACACTTCCACCAAGTAACAAAGATATACACTGATACCCTGTAACACAGACACACACTTACACCAAGTAACAAAGACATACACTTACACCAAGTAACACAAACACACACTTACACCAAGTTACAAAGACATACACTGACACCAAGTAACAAAGACATACAATTACACCAAGTAACAAAGACACACACTTACACCAAGTAACACAGCCATACACTGTCACCAAGTAACAGTGACATACACTGTTAACCAGTAACACAGACAGACACTTACACCAAGTAACAAAGATATACACTGATACCCAGTAACACAGACACACACGTACACCAAGTAACAAAGACATACACTTACACCAAGTAACACAAACACACACTTACACCAAGTTACAAAGACATACACTGACACCAAGTAACAAAGACATACAATTACACCAAGTAACAAAGACACACACTTACACCAAGTAACAGAGCCATACACTGTCACCAAGTAACAAAGACATACACTGTTAACCAGTAACACAGACAGACACTTACACCAAGTAACAAAGACATACACTGATACCCAGTAATACAGACGCACACTTACACCAAATTACACAGACATACCCTGACACCAAGTAACAAAGACATACACTGATTCCCAGTAACACAGACACACACTTACACCAAGTAACAAAGACAGACACTGATAACCAGTAAGACAGACACACACTTACACCCAGTAACAAAGACATACACTGACACCCAGTAACAAAGACATACACTTACACTTAGTTACAAAGACATACACTGACACCAAGTAACAAAGACGTACAATTACACCAAGTAACAAAGACACACACTTACACCAAGTCACCAAGTAACACAGCCATACACTGACACCAAGTAACAAAGACATACACTGTTACCCAGTAACGCAGACAGACACTAAAACCAAGTAACAAAGACATACACTGATACCAAGTAACACAGACACACACTTACACCAAGTAACACAGACACACACTTACACCAAGTAACACAGACATCAACTGACACCAAGTAACAAAGACATACACAGACACCAAGTAACAAAGGCATACACTTACACCAAGTAACAAAGACACACACTTACACCAAGTAACACAGACATACACTGACACCAAGTAACAAAGACAGACAATTACACCAAGTAACAAAGACATACACTTACACCAAGTATTTTGACATACACTGAATCCAAGTAACAAAGACATACACTGATTCCCAGTAACACAGACACACAATTACACCAAGTAACAAAGACATACACTGACACCAAGTCACAAAGACAAACACTGACACCCAATAACAAAGACATACACTGACACCAAGTCACAAAGACATACACTGATACCCAGTAACACAGATGCACACTTACACCAAGTTACACAGACATACACTGACACCAAGTAACAAAGACATACACTGATACCCAGTAACACAGACACACACTTCCACCAAGTAACAAAGACAGACACTGATACCCAGTAAGACAGACACACACTTACACCAAGTAACAAAGACATGCACTTACACCAAGTAACACAAACACACACTTACACCAAGTTACTAAGACATACACTGACACCAAGTAACAAAGACATACAATTACACCAAGTAACAAAGACACACACTTACACCAAGTAACACAGCCATACACTGACACCAAGTAACAAAGACATACACTGTTAACCAGTAACACAGCCAGACACTTACACCAAGTAACAAAGACAGACACTGATACCAAGTAACACAGACACACACTTACACCAAGTAACACAGACACACACTTACACCAAGTAACAAAGTCATACACTGACACCAAGTAACAAAGACATACACTTACACCAAGTAACACAGACATACACTGACACCAAGTAACAAAGACATACACTGACACCCAGTAACAAAGACATACACTGACATCAAGTCACTAAGACATGCACTGATACCAAGTAACAAAGACATACTATTACACCAAGTAACAAAGACACACACATACACCAAGTAACACAGACATACACTGACACCATGTAACAAAGACATGCACTGACACCCAGTAACACAGACACACAATTAGACCAAGTAACAAAGATATACACTGATACCCAGTAACACAGACACACACTTACACCAAGTAACAAAGACATACACTGACACCAAGTCACAAAGACATACACTGATACCAAGTAACAAAGACATACAGTTACACCAAGTAACAAAGACACACACTTACACCAAGTAACACAGACATACACTGACACCAAGTAACAAAGACATACACTGTTACCCAGTAACACAGACACACACTTACACCAAGTAACAAAGACATACACTGATACCAAGTAACACAGACACACACTTACACCAAGTAACACAGACACACACTTACACCAAGTAACAAAGACAGACACTGACACCAAGTAACAAAGACAGACACTGATACCCAGTAACACAGACACACACTTACACCAAGTAACAAAGACATACACTTACACCAAGTAACACAAACACACACTTACACCAAGTTACAAAGACATACACTGACACCAAGTAACAAAGACATACAATTACACCAAGTAACAAAGACATACACTGATACCAAGTAACACAGACACACACTTACACCAAGTAACACAGACACACACTTACACCAAGTAACAAAGACATACACTGACACCACGTAACAAAGACATACACTTACACCAGATAACACAGACATACACTGACAACAAGTAACAAAGACATACAATTACACCAAGTAACAAAGACACACACTTACACCAAGTAGCACAGACATGCACTGACACCATGTAGAAAAGACATGCACTGATACCCAGTAACACAGACACACACTTTCATCATGTAACAAAGACATACACTGATACCTAGTAACACAGATACACAATTACACCAAGTAACAAAGAAATACAATTACACCAAGTCACAAAGACACACACTGACACCCAGTAACAAAGACATACACTGACACCAAGTCACTAAGACTTGCACTGATACCAAGTAACAAAGACATACAATTACACCAAGTAACAAAGACACACACTTACACCAAGTAACACAGACACACACTTACACCAAGTAACAAAGACATACACTGACACTAATTAACAAAGACATACACTTTCACCACGTAACACAGACATACACTGACACCAAGTAAAAAAGACACACAATTACACCAAGTAACAAAGACACACACTTACACCAAGTAAAACAGACATACTCTGATACCACGTAACAAAGCCATGCAGTGATACCCAGTAACACAGACATACACTGACACCAAGTAACAAAGAATTACACTGACACCAAGAAACAAAGACATACACTGATACCCAATAACACAGACACACACTTACACCAAGTAACAAAGACATGCACTGACACCCAGTATCAAAGACGTACACTGACACCAAGTCACAAAGACATACACTGATACCCAGTAACACAGACACTCACTTACACCAAGTAACAAAGACAATCACTGACACCAAGTAACAAAGACATCCACAGACACCAAGAAACAAAGACATACAATTACACCAAGTAGCACAGACACATACCGACACCCAGTAACACAAACAAACACACACTGACACCCAGTAACATAGAGAAACACTGACACACAGTAACAAAGACATACACAGACAGACACTGACACCAAGTAACAAAGACTAACAGAGACACATACTGACACCAAGTCGCAAAGACATACACTGACACCCAGTAACAAAGACATACACTGACACCAAGTCACAAAGACATACACTGATACCCAGTGACACAGACACACACTTCCACAAAGTAACAAAGACAAACACTGACACCAAGTCACAAAGACATACACTTACACCAAGTAACAAAGACACACACTTACACCAAGCATCACAGACATACACTGACACCAAGTAACAAAGACATACACTGTTACCCAGTAACACAGACACACAGTTACACCAAGTAACAAAGACATACACAGATAGCAAGTAACACAGACACACACGTACACCACGTAACAGAGACACACACTTACACCAAGCAACAGAGACATACACTGACACCAAGTAACAAAGACACACACTTACACCAAGTAACACAGACATACACTGACACCAAGTAACAAAGAAATACACTGTTACCCAGTAACACAGACACACACTTACACCAAGTAACAAAGACTTACACTGATACCAAGTAACACAGACACACACTTACACCAAGTAACACAGACACACACTTACACCAAGTAACAAAGACAGACACTGACACCAAGTAACAAAGACAGACACTGATACCCAGTAACACAGACACACACTTACACCAAGTAACAAAGACATACACTTACACCAAGTAACACAAACACACACTTACACCAAGTTACAAAGACATACACTGACACCAAGTAACAAAGACATACAATTACACCAAGTAACAAAGACATACACTGATACCAAGTAACACAGACACACACTTACACCAAGTAACACAGACACACACTTACACCAAGTAACAAAGACATACACTGACACCACGTAACAAAGACATACACTTACACCAGATAACACAGACATACACTGACAACAAGTAACAAAGACATACAATTACACCAAGTAACAAAGACACACACTTACACCAAGTAGCACAGACATGCACTGACACCATGTAGCAAAGACATGCACTGATACCCAGTAACACAGACACACACTTTCATCATGTAACAAAGACATACACTGATACATAGTAACACAGATACACAATTACACCAAGTAACAAAGACATACACTGACACCAAGTCACAAAGACACACACTGACACCCAGTAACAAAGACATACACTGACACCAAGTCACTAAGACTTGCACTGATACCAAGTAACAAAGACATACAATTACACCAAGTAACAAAGACACACACTTACACCAAGTAACACAGACACACACTTACACCAAGTAACAAAGACATACACTGACACTAATTAACAAAGACATACACTTTCACCACGTAACACAGACATACACTGACACCAAGTAAAAAAGACACACAATTACACCAAGTAACAAAGACACACACTTACACCAAGTAAAACAGACATACTCTGATACCACGTAACAAAGCCATGCAGTGATACCCAGTAACACAGACATACACTGACACCAAGTAACAAAGAATTACACTGACACCAAGAAACAAAGACATACACTGATACCCAATAACACAGACACACACTTACACCAAGTAACAAAGACATACACTGACACCCAGTAACAAAGACGTACACTGACACCAAGTCACAAAGACATACACTGATACCCAGTAACACAGACACTCACTTACACCAAGTAACAAAGACAATCACTGACACCAAGTAACAAAGACATCCACAGACACCAAGAAACAAAGACATACAATTACACCAAGTAGCACAGACACATACCGACACCCAGTAACACAAACAAACACACACTGACACCCAGTAACATAGAGAAACACTGACACACAGTAACAAAGACATACACAGACAGACACTGACACCAAGTAACAAAGACTAACAGAGACACATACTGACACCAAGTCACAAAGACATACACTGACACCCAGTAACAAAGACATACACTGACACCAAGTCACAAAGACATACACTGATACCCAGTGACACAGACACACTCTTCCACAAAGTAACAAAGACAAACACTGACACCAAGTCACAAAGACATACACTTACACCAAGTAACAAAGACACACACTTACACCAAGCATCACAGACATACACTGACACCAAGTAACAAAGACATACACTGTTACCCAGTAACACAGACACACAGTTACACCAAGTAACAAAGACCTACACAGATAGCAAGTAACACAGACACACACGTACACCACGTAACAGAGACACACACTTACACCAAGCAACAGAGACATACACTGACACCAAGTAACAAAGACACACACTTACATCACGTAACACAGACATACACTGACACCAAGTAACAAAGACATACAATTACACCAAGTAACAAAGACACACACTTACACCACGTAACACAGACATACACTGACACCATGTAACAAAGACATACACTGATACCAAGAAACAAAGACATACACTGATACCCAGTAACACAGACACACACTTACACCAAGTAACAAAGACATACACTGACACCCAGTAACACAGACATACACTAAACACCAAGTAACAAAGACATACACTGACACCAAGAAACAAAGACAGACACTGATACCCAGTAACACAGACACACACTTACACCAAGTAACAAAGACATACACTGACACCCAGTAACAAAGACATGCACTGACACCAAGTCACAAAGACATACACTGATACCCAGTAACACAGACACACACTTACACCAAGTACCAAAGACAAACACTGACACCAAGTAACAAAGACAACCACTGACACCAAGAATCAAAGACATACACTTACACCAAGTAACACAGACACACACTGACACCCAGTAACACAAACAAACACACACTGACACCCAGTAATATAGAGAAACACTGACACACAGTAACAAACACATACACAGACAGACACTGACACCAAGTAACAAAGACTAACAAAGACACACACTGACACCAAGTCACAAAGACATACACTGACACCCAGTAACAAAAACATACACTGACACCAAGTCACAAAGACATACACTGATACCCAGTAACACAGACACACACTTCCACAAAGTAACAAAGACAAACACTGACACCAAGTAACAAAGACATTCACTTACACCAAGTAACAAAGACACACACTTACACCAAGCAACACAGACATATCCTGACACCAAGCAATAAAGACATACACTGACACCCAGTAACACAGACACACACACACACCAAGTAACAACGATATACACTGACACCAAGTAACAAAGACATACGCTGATACCCAGTAACACAGAGACACATTTACACCAAGTAACAAAGACACACACTTACACCAAGTAACACAGACATACACTGACACCAAGTTACAAAGACATACACTGACACCAAGTAACAAAGACATACAATTACACCAAGTAACAAAGACACACACTTACACCTAGTAACACAGCCATACACTGTCACCAAGTAACAAAGACATACACTGTTAACCAGTAACACAGACAGACACTTACACCAAGTAACAAAGATATACACTTACACCAAGTAACACAAACACACACTTACACCTAGTTACAAAGACATACACTGATACCAAGTAACAAAGACATACAATTACATCAAATAACAAAGACACACACATACACCAAGTAACACAGACATACACTGACAACATGTAACAAAGACATGCACTGACACCCAGTAACACAGACACACACTTACACCAAGTAACAAAGATATACACTGATACCCAGTAACACAGACACACACTTACACCAAGTAACAAAGACATACACTGACACCAAGTCACAAAGACATACACTGATACCAAGTAACAAAGACATACAATTACACCAAGTAACAAAGACACACACTTACACCAAGTAACACAGACATACACAGACACCAAGTAACAAAGACATACACTGTTACCCAGTAACACAGACACACACTAACACCAAGTAACAAAGACAGACACTGATACCCAGTAAGACAGACACACACTTACACCAAGTAACAAAGACATACACTTACACCAAGTAACACAAACACACACTTACACCAAGTTACAAAGACATACACTGACACCAAGTAACAAAGACATACAATTACACCAAGTAACAAAGACACACACTTACACCAAGTAACACAGCCATACACTGTCACCAAGTAACAAAGACATACACTGTTAACCAGTAACACAGACAGACACTTACACCAAGTAACAAAGATATACACTGATACCCAGTAACACAGACACACACTTACACCAAGTAACAAAGACATACACTTACACCAAGTAACACAAACACACACTTACACTAAGTTACAAAGACATACACTGACACCAAGTAACAAAGACTTACAATTACACCAAGTAACAAAGACACACACTTACACCAAGTAACACAGCCATACACTGTCACCAAGTAACAAAGACATACACTGTTAACCAGTAACACAGACAGACACTTACACCAAGAAACAAAGATATACACTGATACCCAGTAACACAGACACACACTTCCACCAAGTAACAAAGACATACACTTACACCAAGTAACACAAACACACACTTACACCAAGTTACAAAGACATACACTGACACCAAGTAAGAAAGTCATACAATTACACCAAGTAACAAAGACACACACTTACACCAAGTAACACAGCCATACACTGTCACCAAGTAACAAAGACATACAATGTTAACCAGTAACACAGACAGACACTTACACCAAGTAACAAAGATATACACTGATACCCAGTAACACAGACACACACTTGCACCAAGTTACAAAGACATACACTGATACCAAGTAACGAAGACATACAATTACACCAAGTAACAAAGACACACACGTACACCAAGTAACACAGACATACACTGACACCATGTAACAAAGACATGCACTGACACCCAGTAACACAGACACGCACTTACACCAAGTAACAAAGATATACACTGATACCCAGTAACACAGACACACACTTACACCAAGTAACAAAGACATACACTGACACAAAGTCACAAAGACATACACTGATACCAAGTAACAAAGACATACAATTACACCAAGTAACAAAGACACACACTTACACCAAGTAACACAGACATACACTGACACCAAGTAACAAAGACATACACTGTTACCCAGTAACACAGACACACACTTACACCAAGTAACAAAGACATACACTGATACCAAGTAACAGAGACACACACTTACACCAAGTAACACAGACATACACTTACACCAAGTAACAAAGACAGACACTGACACCAAGTAACAAAGACAGAGACTGACACCAAGTAACACAGACACACACTTACACCAAGTAACAAAGACATACACGTACACCAAGTAACACAAACACACACTTACACCAAGTTACAAAGACACACACTTACACCAAGTAACACAGACATACACTGACACCAAGTAACAAAGACAGACAATTACACCAAATAACAAAGACATACACTTGCACCAAGTATTTTGACATACACTGACTCCAAGTAACAAAGACATACACTGATACCCAGTAACACAGACACACAATTACACCAAGTAACAAAGACATACACTGACACCAAGTCACAAAGACACACACTGACACCCAATAACAAAGACATACACTGACACCAAGTCACAAAGACATACACTGATACCCAGTAACACAGATGCACACTTACACCAAAATACACAGACATACACTGACACCAAGTAACAAAGACATACACTGATACCCAGTAACACAGACACACACTTACACCAAGTAACAAAGACAGACACTTACACCTAGTAACACAGCCATACACTGTCACCAAGTAACAAAGACATACACTGTTAACCAGTAACACAGACAGACACTTACACCAAGTAACAAAGATATACACTTACACCAAGTAACACAAACACACACTTACACCAAGTTACAAAGACATACACTGATACCAAGTAACAAAGACATACAATTACATCAAATAACAAAGACACACACATACACCAAGTAACACAGACATACACTGACAACATGTAACAAAGACATGCACTGACACCCAGTAACACAGACACACACTTACACCAAGTAACAAAGATATACACTGATACCCAGTAACACAGACACACACTTACACCAAGTAACAAAGACATACACTGACACCAAGTCACAAAGACATACACTGATACCAAGTAACAAAGACATACAATTACACCAAGTAACAAAGACACACACTTACACCAAGTAACACAGACATACACTGACACCAAGTAACAAAGACATACACTGTTACCCAGTAACACAGACACACACTAACACCAAGTAACAAAGACAGACACTGATACCCAGTAAGACAGACACACACTTACACCAAGTAACAAAGACATACACTTACACCAAGTAACACAAACACACACTTACACCAAGTTACAAAGACATACACTGACACCAAGTAACACAGCCATACACTGTCACCAAGTAACAAAGACATACACTGTTAACCAGTAACACAGACACACACTTACACCAAGTAACAAAGACATACACTTACACCAAGTAACACAAACATACACTTACACTAAGTTACAAAGACATACACTGACACCAAGTAACAAAGACTTACAATTACACCAAGTAACAAAGACACACACTGACACCAAGTAACACAGCCATACACTGTCACCAAGTAACAAAGACATACACTGTTAACCAGTAACACAGACAGACACTTACACCAAGAAACAAAGATATACACTGATACCCAGTAACACAGACACACACTTCCACCAAGTAACAAAGACATACACTTACACCAAGTAACACAAACACACACTTACACCAAGTTACAAAGACATACACTGACACCAAGTAACAAAGTCATACAATTACACCAAGTAACAAAGACACACACTTACACCAAGTAACACAGCCATACACTGTCACCAAGTAACAAAGACATACAATGTTAACCAGTAACACAGACAGACACTTACACCAAGTAACAAAGATATACACTGATACCCAGTAACACAGACACACACTTGCACCAAGTTACAAAGACATACACTGATACCAAGTAACGAAGACATACAATTACACCAAGTAACAAAGACACACACATACACCAAGTAACACAGACATACACTGACACCATGTAACAAAGACATGCACTGACACCCAGTAACACAGACACGCACTTACACCAAGTAACAAAGATATACACTGATACCCAGTAACACAGACACACACTTACACCAAGTAACAAAGACATACACTGACACAAAGTCACAAAGACATACACTGATACCAAGTAACAAAGACATACAATTACACCAAGTAACAAAGACACACACTTACACCAAGTAACACAGACATACACTGACACCAAGTAACAAAGACATACACCGTTACCCAGTAACACAGACACACACTTACACCAAGTAACAAAGACATACACGTACACCAAGTAACACAAACACACACTTACACCAAGTTACAAAGACACACACTTACACCAAGTAACACAGACATACACTGACACCAAGTAACAAAGACAGACAATTACACCAAATAACAAAGACATACACTTGCACCAAGTATTTTGACATACACTGACTCCAAGTAACAAAGACATACACTGATACCCAGTAACACAGACACACAATTACACCAAGTAACAAAGACATACACTGACACCAAGTCACAAAGACACACACTGACACCCAATAACAAAGACATACACTGACACCAAGTCACAAAGACATACACTGATACCCAGTAACACAGATGCACACTTACACCAAAATACACAGACATACACTGACACCAAGTAACAAAGACATACACTGATACCCAGTAACACAGACACACACTTACACCAAGTAACAAAGACAGACACTGATACCCAGTAAGACAGACACACACTTACACCAAGTAACACAGACACACACTTACACCAAGTAACAAAGACATACACTGACACCAAGTAACAAAGACATACACTTACACCAAGTAACACAGACATACACTGACACCAAGTAACAAAGACACACACTGACACCCAGTAACAAAGACATACACTGACACCAAGTCACAAAGACATGCACTGATACCAAGTAACAAAGACATACAATTACACCAAGTAACAGAGACACACAATTACTCCAAGTAACACAGACAAACACTTACACCAAGTAACAAAGACAGACACTGACACCAAGTAACAAAGACAGACACTGACACCAAGTAACACAGACACACACTTACACCAAGTAACAAAGACATACACGTACACCAAGTAACACAAACACACACTTACACCAAGTTACAAAGACACACACTTACACCAAGTAACACAGACATACACTGACACCAAGTAACAAAGACAGACAATTACACCAAATAACAAAGACATACACTTGCACCAAGTATTTTGACATACACTGACTCCAAGTAACAAAGACATACACTGATACCCAGTAACACAGACACACAATTACACCAAGTAACAAAGACATACACTGACACCAAGTCACAAAGACACACACTGACACCCAATAACAAAGACATACACTGACACCAAGTCACAAAGACATACACTGATACCCAGTAACACAGATGCACACTTACACCAAAATACACAGACATACACTGACACCAAGTAACAAAGACATACACTGATACCCAGTAACACAGACACACACTTACACCAAGTAACAAAGACAGACACTGATACCCAGTAAGACAGACACACACTTACACCAAGTAACACAGACACACACTTACACCAAGTAACAAAGACATACACTGACACCAAGTAACAAAGACATACACTTACACCAAGTAACACAGACATACACTGACACCAAGTAACAAAGACACACACTGACACCCAGTAACAAAGACATACACTGACACCAAGTCACAAAGACATGCACTGATACCAAGTAACAAAGACATACAATTACACCAAGTAACAAAGACACACACATACACCAAGTAACACAGACATACACTGACACCAAGTAACAAAGACAGACACTGACACCAAGTAACAAAGACAGACACTGATACCCAGTAACACAGACACACACTTACACCAAGTAACAAAGACATACACTTACACCAAGTAACACAAACACACACTTACACCAAGTTACAAAGACATACACTGACACCAAGTAACAAAGACATACAATTACACCAAGTAACAAAGACATACACTGATACCAAGTAACACAGACACACACTTACACCAAGTAACAAAGACATGCACTGACACCACGGAACAAAGACATACACTTACACCAGGTAACACAGACATACACTGACAACAAGTAACAGAGACATACAATTACACCAAGTAACAAAGACACACACTTACACCAAGTAGCACAGACATACACTGACACCATGTAACAAAGACATGCACTGATACCCAGTAACACAGACACACACTTACATCAAGTAACAAAGACATACACTGATACCTAGTAACACAGACACACACTTACACCAAGTAACAAAGACATACACTGACACCAAGTCACAAAGACACACACTGACACGCAGTAACAAAGACATACACTGACACCAAGTCACTAAGACATACACTGATACCAAGTAACAAAGACATACAATTACACCAAGTAACAAAGACACACACTTACACCAAGTAACACAGACACACACTTACACCAAATAACAAAGACATACACTGACACTAATTAACAAAGACATACACTTTCACCACGTAACACAGACATACACTGACACCAAGTAAAAAAGACATACAATTACACCAAGTAACAAAGACACACACTTACACCAAGTAAAACAGACATACTCGGATACCACGTAACAAAGACATGCAGTGATACACAGTAACACAGACATACACTGACACCAAGTAACAAAGAATTACACAGACACCAAGAAACAAAGACATACACTGATACCCAATAACACAGACACACACTTACACCAAGTAACAAAGACATACACTGACACCCAGTCACAAAGACGTACACTGACACCAAGTCACAAAGACATACACTGATACCCAGTAACACAGACACTCACTTGCACCAAGTAACAAAGACAATCACTGACACCAAGTAACAAAGACATCCACAGACACCAAGAAACAAAGGCATACAATTACACCAATTAGCACAGACACATACTGACACCCAGTAACACAAACAAACACACACTGACACCCAGTAACATAGAGAGACACTGACACACAGTAACAAAGACATACACAGACAGACACTGACACCAAGTTAGAAAGACTAACAGAGACAAACACTGACACCAAGTCACAAAGACATACACTGACACCCAGTAACAAAGACATACACTGACACCAAGTCACAAAGACATACACTGATACCCAGTAACACAGACACACACTTCCACAAAGTAACAAAGACAAACACTGACACCAAGTAACAAAGACATACACTTACACAAAATAACACAGACATACATTGACACCAAGTAACAAAGACATACAATTACACCAAGTAACAAAGACACACACTTACACCAAGCATCACAGACATACACTGACACCAAGTAACAAAGACATACACTGTTACCCAGTAACACAGACACACACTTACACCAAGTAACAAAGACATACACTGATAGCACGTAACACTGACACACACGTACACCAAGTAACAGAGACGCACACTTACACCAAGCAACAGAGACATACACTGACACCAAGTAACAAAGACATACACTTACATCACGTAACACAGACATACACTGACACCAAGAAACAAAGAAATACAATTACACCAAGTAACAAAGACACACACTTACATCACGTAACACAGACATACACTTACACCAAGTAACACAGAAACACACTTACACCAAGTAACAAAGACATACACTGACACTAATTAACAAAGACATACACTTTCACCACGTAACACAGACATACACTGACACCAAGTAAAAAAGACATACAATTACACCAAGTAACGAAGACACACACTTACACCAAGTAAAACAGACATACTCTGATACCACGTAACAAAGACATGCAGTGATACCCAGTAACACAGACATACACTGACGCCAAGTAACAAAGAATTACACTGACACCAAGAAACAAAGACATACACTGATACCCAATAACACAGACAAACACTTACACCAAGTAACAAAGACACACACTGACACCCAGTAACAAAGACGTACACTGACACCAAGTCACAAAGACATACACTGATACCCAGTAACACAGACACTCACTTACACCAAGTAACAAAGACAATCACTGACACCAAGTAACAAAGACATCCACAGACACCAAGAAACAAAGACATACAATTACACCAAGTAGCACAGACACATACTGACACCCAGTAACACAAACAAACACACACTGACACCCAGTAACATAGAGAAACACTGACACACAGCAACAAAGACATACACAGACAGACACTGACACCAAGTAACAAAGACTAACAGAGACAAACACTGACACCAAGTCACAAAGACATACACTGACACCCAGTAACAAAGACATACACTGACACCAAGTCACAAAGACATACACTGATACCCAGTAACACAGACACACACTTCCACAAAGTAACAAAGACAAACACTGACACCAAGTAACAAAGACATACACTTACACAAAATAACACAGACATACACTGACACCAAGTTACAAAGACATACAATTACACCAAGTAACAAAGACAAACACTTCCACCAAGCATCACAGACATACACTGACACCAAGTAACAAAGACATACACTGATACCAAGTAACACAGACACACACTTACACCAAGTAACACAGACATACAATGACACCAAGTAACAAAGACATACAATTACACCAAGTCACAAAGACACACACTAACAACAAGTAACACAGACATACACTGACACCATGTAACAAAGACATGCACTGATACCCAGTAACACAGACACACACTGACACCCAGTAACAAAGACAAACACTGACACCAAGTAACAAAGACACACACTTACATCACGTAACACAGACATACACTGACACCAAGTAACAAAGACGTACAATTACACCAAATAACAAAGACACACACTTACACCAGATAACAAAGACAGACAATTAACACCAAGTAACAAAGACATACACTTACACCAAGTATTTTGACATACACAGACACCAAGTAACAAAGACATTCACTGACACAAAGTCACAAAGACATCCAGTGACACCCAGTAACACAGACATACACTGACACCAAGTCACAAAGAGATACACTGACACCAAGTAACAAAGACATACATTGATACCCAGTAACACAGACACACACTTACACCAAGTAACAAAGACATACACTGACACCAAGTAAAAAATACATACACTTACACCAAGTAACACAGACATACACTGACACCAAGTAACAAAGACATACAATTACACCAAGTAACAAAGACACACACTTACACCAAGTAACGCAGACATACACTGACACCAAGTAACAAAGACAAACACTGTTACCCGGTAACACAGACACACACTTACACCAAGTAACAAAGACATACACTGATACCAAGTAACACAGACACACACTTACACCAAGTAACAAAGACATACACTGATACCAAGTAACACAGACACACACTTACACCAAGTAACACAGACATACAATGACACCAAGTAACAAAGACATACAATTACACCAAGTCACAAAGACACACACTAACAACAAGTAACACAGACATACACTGACACCATGTAACAAAGACATGCACTGATACCCAGTAACACAGACACACACTGACACCCAGTAACAAAGACAAACACTGACACCAAGTCACAAAGACATACACTGTTACCCAGTAACACAGACACACACTTACACCAAGTAACAAAGACATACACTGATACCAAGTAACACAGACACACACTTACACCAAGTAACACAGACACACACTTACACCAAGCAACAGAGACATACACTGACACCAAGTAACGAAGACATACACTTACACAACGTAACATAGACATACACTGACACCAAGTAACAAAGACATACAATTACACCAAGTAACAAAGACACGCACTTACACCACGTAACACAGACATACACTGACACCATGTAACAAAGACATGCACTGACACCAAGAAACAAAGACATACACTGATACCCAGCAACACAGACACACACTGACACCAAGTAACAAAGACATACACTTACACCAAGTAACACAAACACACACTTACACCAAGTTACAAAGAAATGCACTGACACCAAGTTACAAAGACATACAATTACAGCAAGTAACAAAGACACACACTTACACCAAGTAACACAGCCATACACTGACACCAAGTAACAAAGACATACACTGTTAACCAGTAACACAGACAGACACTTACACCAAGTAACAAAGACATGCACTGATACCAAGTAACACAGACACACACTTACACCAAGTAACACAGACACACACTTACACCAAGTAACAAAGACATACACTGACACCAAGTAACAAAGACATACACTGATAGCAAGTAACACAGACACACACGTACACCAAGTAACAGAGACACACACTTACACAAAGCAACAGAGACATACACTGACACCAAGTAACAAAGACACACACTTACATCACATAACACAGATACACTGACACCAAGTAACAAAGAAATACAATTACACCAAGTAACAAAGACACACACTTACACCACGTAACACAGACATACACTGACACCATGTAACAAAGAAATGCATTGACACCAAGAATCAAAGACATACACTGATACCAAGTAACACAGACACACACTTACACCAAGTAACACAGATACACACTTACACCAAGTAACAAAGACATACACTGACACTAATTAACAAAGACATACCCTTTCACCACGTAACACAGACATACACTGACACCAAGTAAAAATGACATACAATTACACCAAGTAACGAAGACACACACTTACACCAAGTAAAACAGACATACTCTGATACCACGGAACAAAGACATGCAGTGATACCCAGTAACACAGACATACACTGACGCCAAGTAACAAAGAATTACACTGACACCAAGAAACAAAGACATACACTGATACCCAATAACACAGACACACACTTACACCAAGTAACAAAGACATACACTGACACCCAGTCACAAAGACGTACACTGACACCAAGTCACAAAGACATACACTGATACCCAGTAACACAGACACTCACTTACACCAAGTAACAAAGACAATCACTGACACCAAGTAACAAAGACATCCACAGACACCAAGAAACAAAGACATACAATTACACCAAGTAGCACAGACACATACTGACACCCAGTAACACAAACAAACACACACTGACACCCAGTAACATAGAGAAACAGTGACACACAGTAACAAAGACATACACAGACAGACACTGACACCAAGTAACAAAGACTAACAGAGACAAACACTGACACCAAGAAACGAAGACATACACTGATACCCAGTAACACAGACACACACTTACACCAAGTAACAAAGACATACACTGACACCCAGTAACAAAGACATACACTGACACCAAGTCTCAAAGACATACACTGATACCACGAATCAAAGACATACACTTACACCAAGGAACACAGACACACACTGACACCCAGTAAAACAAACAAACACACACTGACACCCAGTAACATAGAGAAACGCTGACACACAGTAACAAACACATACACAGACAGACACTGACACCAAGTAACAAAAACATACACTGACACCAAGTCACAAAGACATACACTGACACCCAGTAACAAAAACATACAATGACACCAAGTCACAAAGACATACACTGATACCCAGTAACACAGACACACACTTCCACAAAGTAACAAAGACAAACACTGACACCAAGTAACAAAGACATACACTTACACCAAGTAACAAAGACACACACTTACACCAAGCAACACAGACATATCCTGACACCAAGCAACAAAGACATACACTGACACCCAGTAACACAGACACACACACACACCAAGTAACAACGACATACACTGACACCAAGTAACAAAGACATACACTGATACCCAGTAACACAGACGCACACTTACACCAAGTGCAAAGACACACACTTACACCAAGTAACACAGACATACACTGACACCAAGTAACAAAGACATACACTGACACCAAGAAACAAAGACATAAACTGACACCCAGTAACCAAGACATACACTGACACAAAGTCACAAAGACATACAGTGACACCCAGTAACACAGACATACACTGACACCAAGTCACAAAGACATACACTGACACCAAGTAACAAAGACATACATTGATACCCAGTAACACAGACACACACTTACACCAAGTAACAAAGACATACACTGACACCAAGTAAAAAAGACATACACTTACACCAAGTAACTCAGACATACACTGACACCAAGTAACAAAGACATACAATTACACCAAGTAACAAAGACACACACTTACACCAAGTAACGCAGACATACACTGATACCAAGTAACACAGACACACACTTACACCAAGAAACACAGACATACAATGACACCAAGTAACAAAGACATACAATTACACCAAGTCACAAAGACACACACTAACAACAAGTAACACAGACATACACTGACACCATGTAACAAAGACATGCACTGATACCCAGTAACACAGACACACACTTATACCAAGTAACAAAGACATACACTGATACCAAGTAACACAGACACACACTTACACCAAGAAACACAGACATACAATGACACCAAGTAACAAAGACATACAATTACACCAAGTCACAAAGACACACACTAACAACAAGTAACACAGACATACACTGACACCATGTAACAAAGACATGCACTGATACCCAGTAACACAGACACACACTTATACCAAGTAACAAAGACATACACTGACACCAAGTCACAAAGACACACACTGACACCCAGTAACAAAGACAAACACTGACACCAAGTCACAAAGACATACACTGTTACCCAGTAACACAGACACACACTTACACCAAGTAACAAAGACATACACTGATACCAAGTAACACAGACACACACTTACACCAAGTAACTCAGACAAACACTTACACCAAGCAACAGAGACATACACTGACACCAAGTAACGAAGACATACACTTACACAACGTAACATAGACATACACTGACACCAAGTAACAAAGACATACAATTACACCAAGTAACAAAGACACACACTTACACCACGTAACACAGATATACACTGACACCATGTAACAAAGACATGCACTGACACCAAGAAACAAAGACATACACTGATACCCAGCAACACAGACACACACTGACACCAAGTAACAAAGACATACACTTACACCAAGTAACACAAACACACACTTACACCAAGTTACAAAGACATGCACTGACACCGAGTAACAAAGACATACAATTACACCAAGTAACAAAGACACACACTTACACCAAGTAACACAGCCATACACTGACACCAAGTAACAAAGACATACACTGTTAACCAGTAACACAGACAGACAGTTACACCAAGTAACAAAGACATACACTGATACCAAGTAACACAGACACACACTTACACCAAGTAACACAGACACACACTTACACCAAGTAACAAAGACATACACTGACACCAAGTAACAAAGACATACACTTACACCAAGTAACACAGACATACACTGACACCAAGTCACAAAGACATGCACTGATACCAAGTAACAAAGACATACAATTACACCAAGTAACAAAGACACACACATACACCAAGTAACACAGACATACACTGACACCATGTAACAAAGACATGCACTGACACCCAGTAACACAGACACACACTTACACCAAGTAACAAAGATATACACTGATACCCAGTAACACTGACACACACTTACACCAAGTAACAAAGACAAACACTGACACCAAGTAACAAAGACAGACACTGATACCCAGTAACACAGACACACACTTACACCAAGTAACAAAGACATACACTTACACCAAGTAACACAAACACACACTTACACCAAGTTACAAAGACATACACTGACACCAAGTAACAAAGACATACAATTACACCAAGTAACAAAGACATACACTGATACCAAGTAACACAGACACACACTTACACCAAGTAACACAGACACACACTTACACCAAGTAACAAAGACAGACACTGACACCACGTAACAAAGACATACACTTACACCAGGTAACACAGACATACACTGACAACAAGTAACAAAGACATACAATTACACCAAGTAACAAAGACACACACTTACACCAAGTAGCACAGACATACACTGACACCATGTAACAAAGACATGCACTGATACCCAGTAACACAGACACACACTTACATCAAGTAACAAAGACATACACTGATACCTAGTAACACAGACTCACACTTACACCAAGTAACAAAGACATACACTGACACCAAGTCACAAAGACACACACTGACACGCAGTAACAAAGACATACACTGACACCAAGTCACTAAGACATACGCTGATACCAAGTAACAAAGACATACAATTACACCAAGTAACAAAGACACACACTTACACCAAGTAACAAAGACATACACTGATACCAAGTAACACAGAAACACACTTACACCAAGTAACAAAGATATACACTGACACTAATTAACAAAGACATACACTTTCACCACGTAACACAGACATACACTGACACCAAGTAAAAAAGACATACAATTACACCAAGTAACAAAGACACACACTTACACCAAGTAAAACAGACATACTCGGATACCACGTAACAAAGACATGCAGTGATACCCAGTAACACAGACATACACTGACACCAAGTAACAAAGAATTACACTGACACCAAGAAACAAAGACAGACACTGATACCCAATAACACAGACACACACTTACACCAAGTAACAAAGACATACACTGACACCCAGTAACAAAGACGTACACTGACACCAAGTCACAAAGACATACACTGATACCCAGTAACACAGACACTCACTTACACCAAGCAACAAAGACAATCACTGACACCAAGTAACAAAGACATCCACAGACACCAAGAAACAAAGACATACAATTACACCAAGTAGCACAGACACATACTGACACCCAGTAACACAAACAAACACACACTGACACCCAGTAGCATAGAGAAACACTGACACACAGTAACAAAGACATACACAGACAGACACTGACACCAAGTAACAAAGACTAACAGAGACAAACACTGACACCAAGTCACAAAGACATACACTGACACCCAGTAACAAAGACATACACTGACACCAAGTCACAAAGACATACACTGATACCCAGTAACACAGACACACACTTCCACAAAGTAACAAAGACAAACACTTACACCAAGTAACAAAGAGATACAATTACACCAAGTAACAAAGACACACACTTACACCAAGCATCACAGACATACACTGACACCAAGTAACAAAGACATACACTGTTACCCAGTAACACAGACACACACTTACACCAAGTAACAAAGACATACACTGATAGCAAGTAACACAGACACACACGTACACCAAGTAACAGAGACACACACTTACACCAAGCAACAGAGACATACACTGACACCAAGTAACAAAGACACACACTTACATCACATAACACAGACATACACTGACACCAAGTAACAAAGAAATACAATTACACCAAGTAACAAAGACACACACTTACACCACGTAACACAGACATACACTGACACCATGTAACAAAGAAATGCATTGACACCAAGAATCAAAGACATACACTGATACCAAGTAACACAGACACACACTTACACCAAGTAACACAGAAACACACTTACACCAAGTAACAAAGACATACACTGACACTAATTAAAAAAGACATACACTTTCACCACGTAACACAGACATACACTGACACCAAGTAAAAAAGACATACAATTACACCAAGTAACGAAGACACACACTTACACCAAGTAAAGCAGACATACTCTGATACCACGTAACATAGACATGCAGTGATACCCAGTAACACAGACATACACTGACACCAAGTAACAAAGAATTACACTGACACCAAGAAACAAAGACATACACTGATACCCAATAACACAGACACACAATTACACCAAGTAACAAAGACATACACTGACACCCAGTAACAAAGACGTACACTGACACCAAGTCATAAAGACATACACTGATCCCCAGTAACACAGACACTCACTTACACCAAGTAACAAAGTCAGTCACTGACACCAAGTAACAAAGACATCCACAGACACCAAGAAACAAAGACATACAATTACACCAAGTAGCACAGACACATACTGACACCCAGTAACACAAACAAACACACACTGACACCCAGTAACATAGACAAACACTGACACACAACAACAAAAACATACACAGACAGACACAGACACCAAGTAACAAAGACTAACAGAGACAAACACTGACACCAAGTCACAAAGACATACACTGACACCCAGTAACAAAGACATACACTGACACCAAGTCACAAAGACATACACTGATACCCAGTAACACAGACACACACTTCCACAAAGTAACAAAGACAAACACTGACACCAAGTAACAAAGACATACACTTACACAAAATAACACAGACATACACAGACACCAAGTAACAAAGACATACAATTACACCAAGTAACAAAGACACACACTTACACCAAGCATCACAGACATACACTGACACCAAGTAACAAAGCCAAACACTGTTACCCAGTAACACAGACACACACTTACACCAAGTAAAAAAGACACACACTTACATCAAGCAACAGAGACATACACTGACACCAAGTAACAAAGACACACACTTACATCACGTAACACAGACATACACTGACACCAAGTAACACAGACATACAATTACACCAAGTAAGAAAGACACACACTTACACCACGTAACACAGACATACACTGACACCATGTAACAAAGAAATGCATTGACACCAAGAAACAAAGACATACACTGATACCCAGTAACACATACACACACTTACACCAAGTAACAAAGACATACACTGACACCCAGTAACACAGACATACAATAAACACCAAGTAACAAAGACATACAATGACACCAAGAAACAAAGACATACACTGACACCAAGAAACAAAGACATACACTGATACCCAGTAACACAGACACACACTTACACCAAGTAACAAAGACATACACTGACACCCAGTAACAAAGACATACACTGACACCAAGTCTCAAAGACATACACTGATACCCAGTAACACAGACACACACTTACACCAAGTACCAAAGACAAACACTGACACCAAGTAACAAAGACAACCACTGACACCAAGAATCAAAGACATACACTTACACCAAGTAACACAGACACACACTGACACCCAGTAACACAAAGAAACACACACTGACACCCAGTAACATAGAGAAACGCTGACACACAGTAACAAACACATACACAGACAGACACTGACACCAAGTAACAAAGACTAACAGAGACACACACTGACACCAAGTCACAAAGACATACACTGACACCCAGTAACAGAAACATACACAGACACCAAGTCACAAAGACATACACTGATACCCAGTAACACAGACACACACTTCCACAAAGTAACAAAGACAAACACTGACACCAAGTAACAAAGACATACACTTACAACAAGTAACAAAGACACACACTTACACCAAGCAACACAGACATATCCTGACACCAAGCAACAAGGACATACACTGACACCCAGTAACACAGACACAAACACACACCAAGTAACAACGACATACATTGACACCAAGTAACAAAGACATACACTGATACCCAGTAACACAGACGCACACTTACACCAAGTAACAAAGACACACACTTACACCAAGTAACATAGACATACACTGACACCAAGTAACAAAGACATACACTGACACCAAGAAACAAAGACATAAACTGACACCCAGTAACCAAGACATACACTGACACAAAGTCACAAAGACATACAGTGACACCCAGTAACACAGACGTACACTGACACCAAGTTACAAAGACATACACTGACACCAAGTAACAAAGACATACATTGATTCCCAGTAACACAGACACACACTTACACCAAGTAACAAAGACATACACTGACAGCAAGTAAAAAAGACATACACTTACACCAAGTAACACAGACATACACTGACACCAAGTAACAAAACATACAATTACACCAAGTAACAAAGACACACACTTACACCAAGTAACGCAGACATACACTGACACCAAGTAACAAAGACAAACAGTGTTACCCGGTAACACAGACACACACTTACACCAAGTAACAAAGACATACACTGATGCCAAGTAACACAGACACACACTTACACCAAGTAACACAGACATACAATGACACCAAGTAACAAAGACATACAATTACACCAAGTCACAAAGACACACACTAACAACAAGTAACACAGACATACACTGACACCATGTAACAAAGACATGCACTGATACCAAGTAACACAGACACACACTTACACCCAGTAACAAAGACATACACTTACACCAAGTCACAAAGACATACACTGATACCCAGTAACACAGACATACACTAAACACCAAGTAACAAAGACATACACTGACACCAAGAAACAAAGACATACACTTACACAAAATAACACAGACATACACTGACACCAAGTAACAAAGACATACACTGACACCAAGTAACAAAGACGTACAATTACACCAAGTAACACAGACATACACTGACACCAAGTAACAAAGACATACACTGTTACCCATTAACACAGACACACACTTACACCAAGTAACAAAGACATAAACTGATACCAAGTAACACAGACACACACTTACACCAAGTAACACAGACATACACTGATACCCAGTAACAAAGACATACACTTACACAAAGTAACACAGACATACACTGACACCAAGTAACAAAGACATACACTTACACCAAGTAACAAAGACACACACTTACACCAAGCAACACAGACATACACTGACACCCAGCAACACAGACACACACATACACCAAGTAACAACGACATACACTGACACCAAGTAACAAAGACATACACTGATACCCTGTAACACAGACACACACTTACACCAAGTAACAAAGACACACACTTACACCAAGTAACACAGACATACACTGACACCAAGTAACAAAGACATACACTGACACCAAGTAACAATGACATAAACTGACACCCAGTAACAAAGACATACACTGACACAAAGTCACAAAGACATACAGTGACACCCAGTAACACAGACAGACACTGATACCCAGTAACAGAGACACACACTTACACCAAGTAACAAAGACATACACTGACACCAAGTAACAAAGACATACACTTACACCAAGTAACACAGACATACACTGACACCAAGTAACAAAGACATACAATTACACCAAGTAACAAAGACACACGCTTACACCAAGTAACACAGACACACACTGACACCAAGTAACAAAGACATTCACTGATACCCAGTAACACAAACACTCACTTACACCAAGTAACAAAGACATACACTGACACCAAGTAACAAAGACATACACTGTTACCCAGTAACACAGACACACACTTACGCCAAGTAACAAAGACATACACTGATACCAAGTAACACAGACACACACTTACACCAAGTAACACAGACACACACTTACACCAAGTAACAAAGATATACACTGATACCCAGTAACACAGACACACTATTACACGAAGTAACACAGACATACACTGACACCACGTAACAAAGACATACGCTGATACCCAGTAACACAGACACACACTTACACCAAGGAACAAAGACAGACACTGATACCCAGTAACACACACACACTTACACCAAGTAACAAAGACATACACTGACATCAAGTAACAAAGACATATACTGACACCCAGTAACACAGACACATACGGACACCAAGTAACAAAGACACACACTTACACCAAGTAACACAGACACACACTGACACCAAGTAACACAGACACACATTTACACCAAGTAACAAAGACGTACACTGACAACAAGTAACAAAGACATACACTTACCCCAAGTAACAAAGACATACACTGACACCAAGTAACAAAGACATACACTGACACCCATTAACAAAGACATACACTGACACCCAGTAACACAGACACACACGGACACCAAGTAACAAAGACACACACTTACAGCAAGTAACACAGACACACACTGACACCCAGTAACACAAACAAACACACTGACACCAAGTGACTCAGACATACACTGACACCAAGAAACAAAGACATACACTGACACAAAGTAACAAAGACATACAATTACACCAAGTAACAAAGACACACACTTACACCAAGTAACACAGACGTACACTGACACCAAGTAACAAAGACATACACTGTTACCCAATAACACAGACACACACTTACACCAAGTAACAAAGACATACAATGAAAGCAAGTAACACAGACACACACTTACACCAAGTAACACAGGCACACACTTACACCAAGAAACAAAGACATGCACTGACACCAAGTAACAAAGACATGCACTGACACCAAGTAACAAAGACATACACTTACACCAAGTAACACAGACATACACTGAGACCAAGTAACAAAGACATACAATTACACCAAGTAACAAAGACACACACTTACACCAAGTAACACAGACATACACTGACACCAAGTAACAAAGACATACACTGTTACCCAGTAACACAGATACACACTTACATCAAGTAACAAAGACATACACTGATACCAAGTAACACAGACACACACTTACACCAACTAACACAAACACTCACTTACACCAAGTAACAAAGACATACACTGACACCAAGTAACAAAGAGATACAATTACACCAAGTAACAAAGACACACACTTACACCAAGTAGCACAGACATACACTGACACCAAGTAACAATGACATACACTGTTACCCAGTAACACAGACACACACTTACACCTATTAACAAAGACATACAATGATACCAAGTAACACAGAAACACACTTACACCAAGTAACACAGACACACACTTACACCAAGTAACAAAGGCATACACTGACGCCAAGTAACAAAGACATACACTTACACCAAGTAACGAAGACACACACTTACACCAAGTAACACAGACATACACTGTCACCATGTAGCAAAGACATTCACTGATACGCAATAACGCAGACTTTCACTGACACCAAGTATTTTGAAACACACTGACACCAAGTAACAATGACATACACTGATACCCCGTAACACAGACACACACTTACACCAAGTAACAAAGACATACACTGACACCAAGTCACACAGACACACAGACACCCAGTAACAAAGACATACATTGACACCAAGTCACAAAGATATACACTGATACCCAGTAACACAGACACACACTTACACCAAGTAACAAAGACAGACACTGATACCCAGTAACACACACACACTTACACCAAGTAACAAAGACATACACTGACATCAAGTAACAAAGACATAAACTGACACCCAGTAACACAGACACACACGGACACCAAGTAACAAAGACACACACTTACACCAAGTAACACAGACACACACTGACACCAAGTAACACAGACACACATTTACACCAAGTAACAAAGACATACACTGACACCAAGTAACAAAGACATACACTTACACAAAGTAACAAATACATACACTGACACCAAGTAACAAAGACATACACTGATACCCATTAACAAAGACACACACTTACACCAAGTAACAAAGACATACACTGACACCCAGTAACAAAGACATACACTGACACCCAGTAACACAGACACACACGGACACCAAGTAACAAAGACACACACTTACAGCAAGTAACACAGACACACACTGACACCCAGTAACACAAACAAACACACTGACACCAAGTGACTCAGACATACACTGACACCAAGTAACAAAGACATACACTGACACCAAGTAACAAAGACATACAATTACACCAAGTAACAAAGACATACAATTACACCAAGTAACAAAGACACACACTTACACCAAGTAACAAAGACATAAACTGACACCCAGTAACACAGACACACACGGACACCAAGTAACAAAGACACACACTTACACCAAGTAACAAAGACATACAATGAAAGCAAGTAACACAGACACTCACTTACACCAAGTAACACAGGCACACACTTACACCAAGTAACAAAGACATACACTGACACCAAGTAACAAAGACATACACTGACACCAAGTAACAAAGACATACACTTACACCAAGTAACACAGACATACACTGTCACCATGTAGCAAAGACATTCACTGATACCCAGTAACACAGACACACACTTACACCAAGTAACAAAGATATACACTGATACCCAGTAACACAGACACACACTTACACCAAGTAACAAAGACATACACTGAAACCAAGGAACAAAGACATACACTGACACCAAGTCACAAAGACAGACACTGACACACAGTAACAAAGACAAACACTGACACCAAGTAACGAAGACAGATACTGACACCAAGTAACAAAGACATACATTGTTAGCCAGTAACACAGACGCACACTTACACCAAGTAACAAAGACATACAATGAAAGCAAGTAAGACAGACACACACTTACACCAAGTAACACAGGCACACACTTACACCAAGTAACAAAGACATACACTGACACCAAGTAACGAAGACAGACACTGACACCAAGTAACAAAGACATACACTGTTTGCCAGTAACACAGACACACACTTACACCAAGCAACAAAGACATACAATGTAAGCAAGTAAGACAGACACACACTTACACCAAGTAACACAGGCACACACTTACATCAAGTAACAAAGACATACACTGACACCAAGTAACAAAGACATACACTTACACCAAGTAACACAGACATACACTGACACCAAGTGACAAAGACATACAATTACACCAAGTAACAAAGACACACACTTACACCAAGTAACACAGACATACACTGACACCAAGTAACAAAGACATACACTGTTACCCAGTAACACAGATACACACTTACATCAAGTAACAAAGACATACACTGATACCAAGTAACACAGACACACGCTTACACCAAGTAACACAAACACTCACTTACACCAAGTAACAAAGACAAACACTGACACAAAGTAACAAAGAGATACAATTACACCAAGTAACAAAGACACACACTTACACCAAGTAACACAGACATACACTGACACCAAGTAACAATGACATACACTGATACCCAGTAACACAGACACACACTTACACCAAGTAACAAAGACTTACAATGATACCAAGTAACACAGAAACACACTTACACCAAGTAACACAGACACACACTGACATCAAGTAACAAAGACATACACTTACACCAAGTAATACAGACATACATTGACACCAAGTAACAAAGACATACAATTACACCAAGTAACAAAGACACACACTTACACCAAGTAACACAGACATACACTGTCACCATGTAGCGAAGACATTCACTGATACCCAGTAACACAGACACACACTTTCACCAAGTAACAAGGATATACACTGATACCCAGTAACACAGACACACACTTACACCAAGTCACAAAGACAGACACTGACACACAGTAACAAAGACAAACACTGACACCACGTACCGAAGACAGACACTGACACCCAGTAACAAAGACAGACACGGACACCAAGTCACAAAGACATACACTGACACCAAGTAACAAGACATACACTTACACCAAGTAACACAGACATACAATGACATCAAGTAACAAAGACATACAATTACACCAAGTAACAAAGACACACACTTGCACCAAGTAACACAGACATACACTGACAACAAGTAACAAAGACATACACTGAAACCAAGTAACTCAGACACACACTGACACCAAGTAACACAGACATTCACTGACAAGAAGTAACAAAGACATACACTGATACACAGTAACACAGTCACACACTGGGCGGCACATTGGCACAGTGGTTAGCAGCCACACAGCTCCAGGGACCCGGGCTCGATTCTGGGTACTGCCTGTGCGGAGTTTGCAAGTTCTCGCTGTGTCTGCGTGGATTTCCTCCAGGTGCTCCGGTTCCTCCCACATGCCAAAGACTTGCAGGTTGATAGGTTAATTGGCCATTATAAATTGCCCCTAGTATAGGTAGGTGGTAGGGAAATATATAGGGACAGATGGGGATGTGATATGAATACGGGATTAGTGTAGGATTAGTATAAATGGGCGGTTGATGGTCGGCACAGTCTCGGTTGGCCGAAGGGCATGTTTAAGTGCTCCATCTCTAAACTAAACTAAATACTGACACCTAGTGTCACTGACACACACTGACACCAAGTAACACAGACATACAGTTACACCAAGTAACACAAACACTCACTTACATCAAGTAACAAAGACATACACTGACACCAAGTAACAAAGAGATACAATTACACCAAGTAACAAAGACACACACTTACACCAAGTAACACAGACATACACTGACACCAAGTAACAATGACATACACTGTTACCCAGTAACACAGACACACACTTTCACCAAGTAACAAAGACATACAATGATACCAAGTAACACAGAAACACACTTACACCAAGTAACACAGACACACACTTACACCAAGTAACAAAGACATACACTGACGCCAAGTAACAAAGACATACACTTACACCAAGTAATACAGACATACATTGACACCAAGTAACAAAGACATACAATTACACCAAGTAACAAAGACACACACTTACACCAAGTAACACAGACATACACTGTCACCATGTAGCAAAGACATTCACTGATACCCAGTAACACAGACACACACTTACACCAAGAAACAAAGATATACAATGATACCCAGTAACACAGACACACACTTACACCAAGTCACAAAGACAGACACTGACACACAGTAACAAAGACAAACACTGACACCAAGTAACGAAGACAGACACTGACACCCAGTAACAAAGACAGACACTGACACCAAGTCACAAAGACATACACTGACACCAAGTAACAAAGACATACACTTACACCAAGTAACACAGACATGCAATGACATCAAGTAACAAAGACATACAATTACATCCAGTAGCAAAGACATACACTGATACCAAGTAACACAGACACACAGTTACACCAAGTAACACAAACACTCACTTACACCAAGTAACAAAGACATACACTGACACCAAGTAACAAAGAGATACAATTACACCAAGTAACACAGACACACACTTTCACCAAGTAACAAAGACATACAATGATACCAAGTAACACAGAAACACACTTACACCAAGTAACACAGACACACACTTACACCAAGTAACAAAGACATACAATGACGCCAAGCAACAAAGACATACACTTACACCAAGTAATACAGACATACATTGAGACCAAGTAACAAAGACATACAATTACAGCAAGTAACAAAGACACACACTTACACCAAGTAACAAAGACATACACTGACATCAAGTAACAAAGACATACACTTACACCAAGTAATACAGACATACATTGACTCCAAGTAACAAAGACATACAATTACACCAAGTAACAAAGACACACACTTACACCAAGTAACACAGACACACTGTCACCAAGTAACAAAGATATACACTGATACCCAGTAACACAGACACACACTTACACCAAGTCACAAAGACAGACACTGACACACAGTAACAAAGACAAACACTGACACCAAGAAACGAAGACAGACACTGACACCCAGTAACAAAGACAGACACTGACACCAAGTCACAAAGACATACACTGACACCAAGTAACAAAGACATTCACTTACACCAAGTAACACAGACATACAATGACATCAAGTAACAAAGACATACAATTACACCAAGTAACAAAGACACACACTTGCACCAAGTAACACAGACATACACTGACACCAAGCAACAAAGACATACACTGAAACCAAGTAACTCAGACACACACTGACACCAAGTAACACAGACATTCACTGACACCAAGTAACAAAGACATACACTGATACCCAGTAACACAGACACACACTGGGCGGCACATTGGCACAGTGGTTAGCAGCCTCACAGCTCCAGGGACCCGGGCTCGATTCTGGGTACTGCCTGTGCGGAGTTTGCAAGTTCTCCCTGTGTCTGCGTGGATTTCCTCCGGGTGCTCCGGTTTCCTCCCACAGGCCAAAGACTTGCAGGTTGATAGGTTAATTGGCCATTATAAATTGCCCCTAGTATAGGTAGGTGGTAGGGAAATATATAGGGACAGATGGGGATGTGATATGAATACGGGATTAGTGTAGGATTAGGATAAATGGGTGGTTGATGGTCGGCACAGTCTCGGTTGGCCGAAGGGCCTGTTTAAGTGCTCTATCTCTAAACTAAACAAAATACTGACACCTAGTGTCACTGACACACACTGACATCAAGTAACAAAGACATACACTGATACCCAGTAACACAGACACACACTTACACCAAGTAACACAGACATACACTGACACCAAGTAACAAAGTCATACACTGTTACCCAGTAACACAGATACACACTTACATCAAGTAACAAAGACATACACTGATACCATGTAACACAGACACACACTTACACCAAGTAACACAAACACTCACTTACACCAAGTAACAATGACATACACTGACACCAAGTAACAAAGAGATACAATTACACCAAGGAACAAAGACACACACTTACACCAAGTAACACAGACATACACTGACACCAAGTAACAATGACATACACTGTTACCCAGTAACACAGACACTCACTTTCACCAAGTAACAAAGATATACACTGACGCCAAGTAACAAAGACATACACTTACACCAAGTAATACAGACAAACATTGACACCAAGTAACAAAGACATACAATTACAGCAGGTAACAAAGACACACACTTACACCAAGTAACACAGACATACACTGTCACCATGTAGCAAAGACATTCACTGATACCCAGTAACACAGACACACACTTACACCAAGTAACAAAGATATACACTGATACCCAGTAACACAGACACACACTTACACCAAGTAACAAAGACATACACTGAAACCAAGTAACAAAGACATACACTGACACCAAGTCACAAAGACAGACACTGACACACAGTAACAAAGACAAACACTGACACCAAGTAACGAAGACAGACAATGACACCAAGTAACAAAGACATACACTTTGACCCAGTAACACAGACACACACTTACACCAAGTAACAAAGACATACAATGAAAGCAAGTAACACAGACACACACTTATACCAAGTAACACAGGCACACACTTACACCAAGTAACAAAGACATACACTGACACCAAGTAACAAAGACATACACTGACACCAAGTCACAAAGACATACACTGACACCAAGTAACAAAGACATACACTTACACCAAGTAACACAGACATACAATGACATCAAGTAACAAAGACATACAATTACACCAAGTAACAAAGACACACACTTGCACCAAGTAACACAGACATACACTGACACCAAGTAACAAAGACATACGCTGTTACCCAGTAACACAGACACACACTTCCACCAAGTAACAAAGACATACACTGATACACAGTAACAAAGACATGCACTGCCACCCAATAACAAAGACAGACACTGATAAACAGTAAGACAGACACTCACTTACACCAAGTAACAAAGACATACACTGACACCAAGTAACAAAGACATACACATACACCAAGTAACAAAGACATACACTGACACCAAGTAACAAAGACATACACTGATACCCAGTAACACAGACACACACTTACACCAAGTAACAAAGACATACACTGATACCCAGTAACACAGACACACACTTACACCAAGTAACAGAGACATAAACTGACACCAAGTAACAAAGACATACACTGATACCCAGAAACACAGATACACACTTACACCAAGTAACAAAGACATACACTGACACCAAGTCACAAAGACACACACTGACACCCAATAAGAAAGACTTACACTGACACCAAGTATTTTGAAACACACTGACACCAAGTAACAATGAGATGCACTGATACCCAGTAACACAGACACACACTTACACCAAGTAACAAAGACATACACTGACACCAAGTCACACAGACACACACTGACACCCAGTAACAAAGACATACAATGACACCAAGTCACAAAGACATACACTGATACCCAGTAACACAGACACACAATTACACCAAGTAACACAGATATACACTGACACCAAGTAACAAAGACATACACTGATACCCAGTAACACACACACACTTACACCAAGTAACAAAGACATACACTGACATCAAGTAACAAAGACATAAACTGACACCCAGTAACACAGACACACACGGACACCAAGTAACAAAGACATACACTTACACCAAGTAACACAGACACACACTGACACCCAGTAACACAGACACACATTTACACCAAGTAACAAAGACAGACACTGACACCCAGTAACAAAGACATACAATGACACCAAGTCACAAAGACATACACTGATACCCAGTAACACAGACACACAATTACACCAAAGTAACACAGACATACACTGACACCAAGTAACAAAGACATACACTGATACCCAGTAACACACACACACTTACACCAAGTAACAAAGACATACACTGACATCAAGTAACAAAGACATAAACGGACACCCAGTAACACAGACACACACGGACACCAAGTAACAAAGACACACACTTACACCAAGTAACACAGACACACACTGACACCCAGTAACACAGACACACATTTACACCAAGTAACAAAGACATACACTGACACCAAGTAACAAAGACATACACTGATACCCAGTAACACAGACACACACTTACACCAAGTAACCAAGACATACACAGACACCAAGTCACAAAGACAGACACTGACACACAGTAACAAAGACAAACACTGACACCAAGTAACGAAGACAGACACTGACACCAAGTAACAAAGACATACACTGTTACCCAGTAACACAGACACACACTTAAACCCAGTAACTCAGACACACACTTACACCAAGTAACAAAGACTTACAATGATACCAAGTAACACAGAAACACGCTTACACCAAATAACACAGACACACACTTACACCAAGTAACAAAGACATACACTGACACCAAGTAACAAAGACATACACTTACACCAAGTAATACAGACATACATTGACACCAAGTAACAAAGACATACAATTACACCAAGTAACAAAGACACACACTTACACCAAGTAACACAGACATACACTGTCACCATGTAGCAAAGACATTCACTGATACCCAGTAAGACAGACACACACTTACACCAAGTAACAAAGATATACAATGATACCCAGTAACACAGACACACACTTACACCAAGTCACAAAGACAGACACTGACACACAGTAACAAAGACATACACTGACACCAAGTAACGAAGACAGACACTGACACCCTGTAACAAAGACAGACACTGACACCAAGTCACAAAGACATGCACTGACACCAAATAACAAAGACATACACTTACACCAAGTAACACAGACATACAATGACATCAAGTAACAAAGACATACAATTACACCAAGTAACAAAGACACACACTTGCACCAAGTAACACAGACATACACTGACACCATGTAACAAAGACATACACTGTTACCCAGTAACACAGGCACACACTTACACCAAGTAACAAAGACACAGACTTACACCAAGTAACACAGACACACACTGACACCCAGAAACACAAACAAACACACTGACACCAAGTGACTCAGACATACACTGACACCAAGTAACAAAGACATACACTGACACCAAGTAACAAAGAAATACAATTACACCAAGTAACAAAGACACACACTTACACCAAGTAACACAGACATACACTGACACCATGTAACAAAGACATACACTGTTACCCAGTAACACAGACACACACTTACTCCAAGTAACAAAGACATACAATGAAAGCAAGTAACACAGACACACACTTACACCAATTAACACAGGCACACACCTACACCAAGTAACAAAGACATACACTGACACCAAGTAACAAAGACATACACTGACACCAAGTAACAAAGACATACACTTACACCAAGTAACAACGACATACACTGTTACCCAGTAACACAGACACACACTTACACCAAGTAACAAAGACATACACTGACACCAAGTCACAAAGACACACTCTGACACCCAGTAACAAAGACTTACACTGACACCAAGTATTTTGAAACACACTGACACCAAGTAACAATGACATGCACTGATACCCAGTAACACAGACACACACTTACACCAAGTAACAAAGACATACACTGACACCAAGTCACACAGACACACACTGACACCCAGTAACAAAGACATACACTGACACCAAGTCACAAAGACATACACTGATACCCAGTAACACAGACACACAATTACACCAAGTAACACAGACATTCACTGACACCAAGTAACAAAGACATACACTGATACCCAGTAACACAGACACACACTTATAACAAGTAACAAAGACAGACACTGATACCCAGTAACACACACACACTTACTCCAGGTAACAAAGACATACACTGTCATCAAGTAACAAAGACGTAAACTGACACCCAGTAACACAGACACACACGGACACCAAGTAACAAAGACACACACTTACACCAAGTAACACAGACACACACTGACACCCAGTAACACAGACACACATTTACACCAAGTAACAAAGACAGACACTGATACCCAGTAACAAAGACATACAATGACACCAAGTCACAAAGACATACACTGATACCAAGTAACGGCGACACACAATTACACCAAGTAACACAGACATACACTGACACCAAGTAACAACGACATACACTGATACCCAGTAACACACACGCACTTACACCAAGTAACAAAGACATACACTGACATCAAGTAACAAAGACATAAACTGACACCCAGTAACACAGACACACACGGACACCAAGTAACAAAGACACACACATACACCAAGTAACACAGACACACACTGACACCCAGTAACACAGACACACAATTACAACAAGTAACAAAGACATACACTGACACCAAGTAACAAAGACATACACTGATACCCAGTAACACAGACACACACTTACACCAAGTAACAAAGACATACACAGACACCAAGTCACAAAGACAGACACTGACACACAGTAACAAAGACAAACACTGACACCAAGTACAGAAGACAGACACTGACACCAAGTAACAAAGACATACACTGTTACCCAGTAACACAGACACACACTTAAACCCAGTAACTCAGACACACACTTACACCAAGTAACAAAGACTTACAATGATACCAAGTAACACAGAAACACGCTTACACCAAGTAACACAGACACACACTTACACCAAGTAACAAAGACATACACTGACACCAAGTAACAAAGACATACACTTACACCAAGTAATACAGGCATACATTGACACCAAGTAACAAAGACATACAATTACACCAAGTAACAAAGACACACACTTACACCAAGTAACACAGACATACACTGTCACCATGTAGCAAAGACATTCACTGATACCCAGTAACACAGACACACACTTACACCAAGTAACAACGATATACAATGATACCCAGTAACACAGACACACACTTACACCAAGTCACAAAGACAGACACTGACACACAGTAACAAAGACAAACACTGACACCAAGTAACGAAGACAGACACTGACACCCAGTAACAAAGACAGACACTGACACCAAGTCACAAAGACATACACTTACACCAAGTAACACAGACATACACTGACACCAAGTGACAAAGACATACAATTACACCAAGTAACAAAGACACACACTTACACCAAGTAACACAGACATACACTGACACCAAGTAACAAAGACATACACTGTTACCCAGTAACACAGATACACACTTACATCAAGTAACAAAGACATACACTGATACCAAGTAACACAGACACTCACTTACACCAAGTAACACAAACACTCACTTACACCAAGTAACAAAGACAAAAACTGACACAAAGTAACAAAGAGATACAATTACACCAAGTAACAAAGACACACACTTACACCAAGTAACACAGACATACACTGACACCAAGTAACAATGACATACACTGATACCCAGTAACACAGACACACACTTACACCAAGTAACAAAGACTTACAATGATACCAAGTAACACAGAAACACACTTACACCAAGTAACACAGACACACACTTACACCAAGTAACAAAGACATACACTGACATCAAGTAACAAAGAGATACACTTACACCAAGTAATACAGACATACATTGACACCAAGTAAGAAAGACATACAATTACACCAAGTAACAAAGACACACACTTACACCAAGTAACACAGACATACACTGTCACCATGTAGCAAAGACATTCACTGATACCCAGTAACACAGACACACACTTACACCAAGAAACAAAGATATACAATGATACCCAGTAACACAGACACACACTTACACCAAGTCACAAAGACAGACACTGACACACAGTAACAAAGACAAACACTGACATCAAGTAACGAAGACAGACACTGACACCCAGTAACAAAGACAGACACTGACACCAAGTCACAAAGACATACACTGACACCAAGTAACAAAGACATACACTTACACCAAGTAACACAGACATACAATGACATCAAGTAACAAAGACATACAATTACATCAAGTAACAAAGACATACACTGATACCAAGTAACACAGACACACAGTTACACCAAGTAACACAAACACTCACTTACACCAAGTAACAAAGACATACACTGACACCAAGTAACAAAGAGATACAATTACACCAAGTAACACAGACACACATTTTCACCAAGTAACAAAGACATACAATGATACCAAGTAACACAGAAACACACTTACACCAAGTAACACAGACACACACTTACACCAAGTAACAAAGACATACACTGACGCCAAGCAACAAAGACATACACTTACACCAAGTAATACAGACATACATTGAGACCAAGTAACAAAGACATACAATTACAGCAAGTAACAAAGACACACACTTACACCAAGTAACAAAGACATACACTGACATCAAGTAACAAAGACATACACTTACACCAAGTAATACAGACATACATTGACACCAAGTAACAAAGACATACAATTACACCAAGTAACAAAGACACACACTTACACCAAGTAACACAGACATACACTGTCACCATGTAGCAAAGACATTCACTGATACCCAGTAACACAGACACACACTTACACCAAGTAACAAAGACATACAATGAAAGCAAGTAACACAGACACACACTTACACCAATTAACACAGGCACACACTTACACCAAGTAACAAAGACATACACTGACACCAAGTAACAAAGACATACACTGACACCAAGTAACAAAGACATACACTTACACCAAGTAACAACGACATACACTGTTACCCAGTAACACAGACACACACTTACACCAAGTAACAAAGACATACACTGACACCAAGTCACAAAGACACACTCTGACACCCAGTAACAAAGACTTACACTGACACCAAGTATTTTGAAACACACTGACACCAAGTAACAATGACATGCACTGATACCCAGTAACACAGACACACACTTACACCAAGTAACAAAGACATACACTGACACCAAGTCACACAGACACACACTGACACCCAGTAACAAAGACATACACTGACACCAAGTCACAAAGACATACACTGATACCCAGTAACACAGACACACAATTACACCAAGTAACACAGACATACACTGACACCAAGTAACAAAGACATACACTGATACCCAGTAACACAGACACACACTTATACCAAGTAACAAAGACAGACACTGATACCCAGTAACACACACACACTTACACCAGGTAACAAAGACATACACTGACATCAAGTAACAAAGACGTAAACTGACACCCAGTAACACAGACACACACGGACACCAAGTAACAAAGACACACACTTACACCAAGTAACACAGACACACACTGACACCCAGTAACACAGACACACATTTACACCAAGTAACAAAGACAGACACTGACACCCAGTAACAAAGACATACAATGACACCAAGTCACAAAGACATACACTGATACCAAGTAACACAGACACACAATTACACCAAGTAACACAGACATACACTGACACCAAGTAACAAAGACATACACTGATACCCAGTAACACACACACACTTACACCAAGTAACAAAGACATACACTGACATCAAGTAACAAAGACATAAACTGACACCCAGTAACACAGACACACACGGACACCAAGTAACAAAGACACACACATACACCAAGTAACAAAGACACACACTGACACCCAGTAACACAGACACACAATTACACCAAGTAACAAAGACATACACTGACACCAAGTAACAAAGACATACACTGATACCCAGTAACACAGACACACACTTACACCAAGTAACAAAGACATACACAGACACCAAGTCACAAAGACAGACACTTACACACAGTAACAAAGACAAACACTGACACCAAGTAACGAAGACAGACACTGACACCAAGTAACAAAGACATACACTGTTACCCAGTAACACAGACACACACTTAAACCCAGTAACTCAGACACACACTTACACCAAGTAACAAAGACTTACAATGATACCAAGTAATACAGAAACACGCTTACACCAAGTAACACAGACACACACTTACACCAAGTAACAAAGACATACACTGACACCAAGTAACAAAGACATACACTTACACCAAGTAATACAGGCATACATTGACACCAAGTAACAAAGACATACAATTACACCAAGTAACAAAGACACACACTTACACCAAGTAACACAGACATACACTGTCACCATGTAGCAAAGACATTCACTGATACCCAGTAAGACAGACACACACTTACACCAAGTAACAAAGATATACAATGATACCCAGTAACACAGACACACACTTACACCAAGTCACAAAGACAGACACTGACACACAGTAACAAAGACAAACACTGACACCAAGTAACGAAGACAGACACTGACACCCAGTAACAAAGACAGACACTGACACCAAGTCACAAAGACATGCACTGACACCAAATAACAAAGACATACACTTACACCAAGTAACACAGACATACAATGACATCAAGTAACAAAGACATACAATTACACCAAGTAACAAAGACACACACTTGCACCAAGTAACACAGACATACACTGACACCATGTAACAAAGACAGACACTGACACCAAGTCACAAAGACATACACTGACACCAAGTAACAAAGACATACACTTACACCAAGTAACACAGACATACAATGACATCAAGTAACAAAGACATACAATTACATCAAGTAACAAAGACATACACTGATACCAAGTAACACAGACACACAGTTACACCAAGTAACACAAACACTCACTTACACCAAGTAACAAAGACATACACTGACACCAAGTAACAAAGAGATACAATTACACCAAGTAACACAGACACACATTTTCACCAAGTAACAAAGACATACAATGATACCAAGTAACACAGAAACACACTTACACCAAGTAACACAGACACACACTTACACCAAGTAACAAAGACATACACTGACGCCAAGCAACAAAGACATACACTTACACCAAGTAATACAGACATACATTGAGACCAAGTAACAAAGACATACAATTACAGCAAGTAACAAAGACACACACTTACACCAAGTAACAAAGACATACACTGACATCAAGTAACAAAGACATACACTTACACCAAGTAATACAGACATACATTGACACCAAGTAACAAAGACATACAATTACACCAAGTAACAAAGACACACACTTACACCAAGTAACACAGACATACACTGTCACCATGTAGCAAAGACATTCACTGATACCCAGTAACACAGACACACACTTACACCAAGTAACAAAGACATACAATGAAAGCAAGTAACACAGACACACACTTACACCAATTAACACAGGCACACACTTACACCAAGTAACAAAGACATACACTGACACCAAGTAACAAAGACATACACTGACACCAAGTAACAAAGACATACACTTACACCAAGTAACAACGACATACACTGTTACCCAGTAACACAGACACACACTTACACCAAGTAACAAAGACATACACTGACACCAAGTCACAAAGACACACTCTGACACCCAGTAACAAAGACTTACACTGACACCAAGTATTTTGAAACACACTGACACCAAGTAACAATGACATGCACTGATACCCAGTAACACAGACACACACTTACACCAAGTAACAAAGACATACACTGACACCAAGTCACACAGACACACACTGACACCCAGTAACAAAGACATACACTGACACCAAGTCACAAAGACATACACTGATACCCAGTAACACAGACACACAATTACACCAAGTAACACAGACATACACTGACACCAAGTAACAAAGACATACACTGATACCCAGTAACACAGACACACACTTATACCAAGTAACAAAGACAGACACTGATACCCAGTAACACACACACACTTACACCAGGTAACAAAGACATACACTGACATCAAGTAACAAAGACGTAAACTGACACCCAGTAACACAGACACACACGGACACCAAGTAACAAAGACACACACTTACACCAAGTAACACAGACACACACTGACACCCAGTAACACAGACACACATTTACACCAAGTAACAAAGACAGACACTGACACCCAGTAACAAAGACATACAATGACACCAAGTCACAAAGACATACACTGATACCAAGTAACACAGACACACAATTACACCAAGTAACACAGACATACACTGACACCAAGTAACAAAGACATACACTGATACCCAGTAACACACACACACTTACACCAAGTAACAAAGACATACACTGACATCAAGTAACAAAGACATAAACTGACACCCAGTAACACAGACACACACGGACACCAAGTAACAAAGACACACACATACACCAAGTAACACAGACACACACTGACACCCAGTAACACAGACACACAATTACACCAAGTAACAAAGACATACACTGACACCAAGTAACAAAGACATACACTGATACCCAGTAACACAGACACACACTTACACCAAGTAACAAAGACATACACAGACACCAAGTCACAAAGACAGACACTTACACACAGTAACAAAGACAAACACTGACACCAAGTAACGAAGACAGACACTGACACCAAGTAACAAAGACATACACTGTTACCCAGTAACACAGACACACACTTAAACCCAGTAACTCAGACACACACTTACACCAAGTTACAAAGACTTACAATGATACCAAGTAACACAGAAACACGCTTACACCAAGTAACACAGACACACACTTACACCAAGTAACAAAGACATACACTGACACCAAGTAACAAAGACATACACTTACACCAAGTAATACAGGCATACATTGACACCAAGTAACAAAGACATACAATTACACCAATTAACAAAGACACACACTTACACCAAGTAACACAGACATACACTGTCACCATGTAGCAAAGACATTCACTGATACCCAGTAAGACAGACACACACTTACACCAAGTAACAAAGATATACAATGATACCCAGTAACACAGACACACACTTACACCAAGTCACAAAGACAGACACTGACACACAGTAACAAAGACAAACACTGACACCAAGTAACGAAGACAGACACTGACACCCAGTAACAAAGACAGACACTGACACCAAGTCACAAAGACATGCACTGACACCAAATAACAAAGACATACACTTACACCAAGTAACACAGACATACAATGACATCAAGTAACAAAGACATACAATTACACCAAGTAACAAAGACACACACTTGCACCAAGTAACACAGACATACACTGACACCATGTAACAAAGACATACACTGCTACCCAGTAACACAGGCACACACTTACACCAAGTAACAAAGACACAGACTTACACCAAGTAACACAGACACACACTGACACCCAGAAACACAAACAAACACACTGACACCAAGTGACTCAGACATACACTGACACCAAGTAACAAAGACATACACTGACACCAAGTAACAAAGAAATACAATTACACCAAGTAACAAAGACACACACTTACACCAAGTAACACAGACATACACTGACACCAAGTAACAAAGACATACACTGTTACCCAGTAACACAGACACACACTTACTCCAAGTAACAAAGACATACAATGAAAGCAAGTAAGACAGACACACACTTACACCAATTAACACAGGCACACACTTACACCAAGTAACAAAGACATACACTGACACCAAGTAACAAAGACATACACTGACACCAAGTAACAAAGACATACACTTACACCAAGTAACAACGACATACACTGTTACCCAGTAACACAGACACACACTTACACCAAGTAACAAAGACATACACTGACACCAAGTCACAAAGACACACTCTGACACCCAGTAACAAAGACTTACACTGACACCAAGTATTTTGAAACACACTGACACCAAGTAACAATGACATGCACTGATACCCAGTAACACAGACACACACTTACACCAAGTAACAAAGACATACACTGACACCAAGTCACACAGACACACACTGACACCCAGTAACAAAGACATACACTGACACCAAGTCACAAAGACATACACTGATACCCAGTAACACAGACACACAATTACACCAAGTAACACAGACATTCACTGACACCAAGTAACAAAGACATACACTGATACCCAGTAACACAGACACACACTTATAACAAGTAACAAAGACAGACACTGATACCCAGTAACACACACACACTTACTCCAGGTAACAAAGACATACACTGTCATCAAGTAACAAAGACGTAAACTGACACCCAGTAACACAGACACACACGGACACCAAGTAACAAAGACACACACTTACACCAAGTAACACAGACACACACTGACACCCAGTAACACAGACACACATTTACACCAAGTAACAAAGACAGACACTGATACCCAGTAACAAAGACATACAATGACACCAAGTCACAAAGACATACACTGATACCAAGTAACACAGACACACAATTACACCAAGTAACACAGACATACACTGACACCAAGTAACAAAGACATACACTGATACCCAGTAACACACACACACTTACACCAAGTAACAAAGACATACACTGACATCAAGTAACAAAGACATAAACTGACACCCAGTAACACAGACACACACGGACACCAAGTAACAAAGACACACACATACACCAAGTAACACAGACACACACTGACACCCAGTAACACAGACACACAATTACACCAAGTAACAAAGACATACACTGACACCAAGTAACAAAGACATACACTGATACCCAGTAACACAGACACACACTTACACCAAGTAACAAAGACATACACAGACACCAAGTC